>NW_023602967.1:0-9335 GCF_014898055.3 Talpa occidentalis
CTAATTGAAAGTTTGTAGAACTCTGTATTGGTGGGATAGCTCTGTATGTCCCAGGGTCATGCTTAGCTATCTCCAGATCAGAGCCTGGAGGTTCCTATGGGCTATAATTTCAGGAATCATTAGGGCTTAATGAAAGGCAAGTACATGTGTGCTCCAGTTTCTCCTAGGTGTATTGACTTTATAATGAACTTGGCAAAGTTTCAATTTAAAAAATCACAAAACAGGCATCTTTCGTTCTCCATGGAATATCTTACAAATATGATGATGGCATAAAAGATAAAAGCAAACAAACATCCAGCCAAAATCAAACATCCCCAGCTATCTAAAATCTTCAGCTAATTCAAAAGTTAAAAAATAACAAATCAAAGACCTAATTATTTATATAAACTGATTAAATTTTACTAAAGGGAGGGTTTTTTTTTTGTAACTTTGCAATCTATTCTTGTTTTCAAGACACCAAAATTGAAGATGAGCTATTGCTATTATATTCAGAACTCTAAGGTCTACTTCTGATATGTAATATTTTTCCATCAGAGGGGATTAGGAATTGTTAATTCCTCTAAATTATTTTTCTTAATAAATAGCCATCAACTGGAAAAATGGCCTGGCATCTTTGTTAAAGAAAAGGAAACCAGGAAGTCTTCCTTTAAATCTTCATTAGCTACTCATTAGGCCAACAAGGGGGCTTCAATCTCCGGACTTCCTCAACCGTGGATTATAAACCCGAGATAATTAAATGGATGGACTATAGCCTCCTCACAGGTACTTGATTGGATTAGTGATTAGACATGACTTGCAAAATAGAGGCTGTGTATATGTCAATTTAATTTAAATGAAATTTACCTAGTCTTATCCAACTTCATATTGGATGCAGTGTGAAATAATCTACAGTTAAGACAAGACCAAATGCAGAAGGTAGAAACTGGGAGATTTCTTTTTCTACTTAGACTGAAAGATTAAGTTACATTCGTTATTAATGCTTATACCTCATTATACATGCAGAATCCTTTCTCTTTCATTTTTTAAAAATATTTATTTATTCATGCATACAAGAACTGGGGTACAGGCCAGATGCGTGGGAGGGTGAGAGGATTCACCAGTGACAGAGCGGGGAACAGAACAGGCAGACTGACTGAAATACACCACTGAGGGGAGCAGCGGGCACGACAGGAGAGGTCTGCTGCACCATGTGGGATTCTCGCCAGCTGGCTGGGATGGAACCCACGCTGCAGAGACTGTGGAGAGCCCCACAGCACTGTGCTCAACCACCTGAGCCACCAAGGGAGGCCCTCCCTTCTCTTTCTTATGTTTTCTCTCTTCCTTTTCATTGAAGGTTTAGGACTCCCTGATGAAAAGGGGGGGGAGAGATTTTGTTTACTAATTGTTAAATGCCAATGTTGATTGGATTAGCATATTTAATCTTCACAATAAAAGCTTTTATTCCCATTTTACAGAATGGGAAAATGAGGTTCAAGAGATCCAGTGATCACCACTTCTTCTAGAAGGCTTTCTTGATCTCAATCTGAGTACATTGCTCTGTGGGCCTCCTAGATCCATTACATGCTTCTGTTATGGCACTGATAACATTTTATAGTGGAGGCTACTTACTTTCTGCCTCTTCTGCTGATCTCTTTGAGGCTAGTGTTGGGTAAATGTATGTCAAGTGTTTATGTAGGTCATAGAAGGCCAAGGTCATACAATCAGCAAGTTCCAGAGTGTGGAGCAAAATCAAGGATTTTCTAAAAACAATTCCTCTGCGCTCTCTATTGCACCACCACTTCAAAAGTTTAAGAATTAGGAAATGTTTTATAAAATTTCTTATCAACAGAGAAATGGGATTGTACCAAACTAAAAGCCTTCTAAACAGCAGAGGAAACAATCAACAGAGTGTTAAGATGACCTACAGAATAAGAGAAACTATTTGCAAACCATATACCTAACTAGGACTTGATATCCAAAATATATAAGGAACTCACACATCTGAAGTCAAGAAGAAAAAAAAGCCCAGATTAAAATTGGGCAAAAATAGGTATTCCTTAAAAAGAAGACAAAGAAATGACCAACAGACATATGTTCACCATCACTTATCATCAGGGAAACACAAATGAAAACCACAATGAGATCTACCTCACATCCGTAAGAACGGCTATTGTTCAACAGACAAAAACTAAATGTTAGTGAGGATGTGGAGAAAATGGAATCTTGTACATTGTTGGTAAGAATGTACGTGGCACAGGTAGTATAGAAAACAGTATGGAGGTTCCTCAAAAATTATAAACAGAGCTACCATGTGGTTGAGTAGTTCTGCTTCTAGATAAACACCCAAAGGAAATGAAATCAGTGCTTTGAAGTGGCGTCTGCACTCTTAAGTCTGTTAAACTCAAATTCACTCCAGATGATCATTTTCCATTGCCATCTTGATTAGAAATGTTACATCATTAACCAACACTGGGTAAGGCAGTATTTCCCAAATTGGCATGGTGATAAGCATGTGGGAACTGTCCAAAAATATTCTTGCAAACATAGGTCCCATGCAAACATAGTAAGCCATACTGTAGGTGGGGAAGGATCTGGAAATATGGTTTAAAGTATCCCAGGTGATTCTTACCATTCTTATCATTAAGCCTGGTTTAAGGCAACTGGAAAAGTATAGTAGGGTTCATGGTGAAGTGGACTTTAAAACAAAAATTACCTATTTGATCTACTTTTATGCCTGAAGATTCAGAAGCCAACTCAGCTTAGAGAAGGTGTCTTTAGAATAGGAATATTTTGCGTGACTGCTCTTGTTAGGTAAGGATAAGGTTTTAGCCTGAGTACAATAAGAAGTTCTGGCAAAGAATCAGATGAATTGCCCAAGGGTCCAGGAGATGAGGGTGAAGGGGTAATCTCCAAAACTTTAAAACAGGAGACCATAAAAGTTAGATAAACTTACTGAGATGATCTGTACCACCATCGCAAGATCTAGAAGCAGAGATTGGCTGTCAGAGCTCTCATATCAAATTATCATGTGGGCAAAAAGCGAGATGAGCAGACTGGCCCATGCAAGGCATTGGATGGGAAAGAATGTCAAGTCCCTACATTCAGAAGACTCCTTTTGTTCCACAAGGGCAGACTTACTCACCAGCAGAATAGCTGCCCTAGAGGTGCCAAAGCACTCTGATGGAAGTGGCGTGCAGTGTCCAAGAGTGACTGGGAGTATGGGCACATTGTTCCTTGGGGAAGGGGGCGGTACTAGTGAGAAGTATGTGCTAGTACCTCCCAGTGCCAGCTTAGCCCAGACCCAGCCAGCTGCACCTGCTCTTTGGAGATGATTACCCTCATTCCCCGGGGACAAGCAAAAGCAGTGGGGGTGGGGTTCCATGGTAACAGAGAGTCGTTCCTTATGAGCAAGTCTGTCACAAAGGCATTTGAAAATGCTTTTATCTAGACTGGGCAGAATACTGTGTGTAGACTCAGACTTCCTCAAGGATCCCTCCCAGCAGTGTGGGGGGGTGGTGGTGGGCGGCACTGGAAGTCCCTCTTGACCCTTCCCAGAAGTCAAGATACCCTTGGAGATGTCTAACCATCAACCTTGATCTTGTCATCATGCAAGGACAGAGAATACAGACTATGTGCTCACTTGTAGATCTCCAGAGCTGAGACTGTGGCAGGTTCTCAATGAATATCCATGGAATGGTGGGAGGAAGAAGAGAGGAGGGAAAGGCAGGAGAGAGAGTAGAAGATCTAGAGCAGATATGTACACATAATCTCCCTCTAATGAGCATAGGCTACTAGCAAAGGCAGATAGAGCAAGGCAAGAGTCATTATAATACTCGCTGATAACATGTAATATTAAGATGAATAATATTATACCATTATAATTTTATCAATGATCAAATGCATAACATTACTAGTTATAATATAATTACATGACATTACTGTTATCAATACCACCATATTAATATTAATTAATAGCAACATGTGCGATGTTTTGGGACTGCATAGAAAGGAGTGGTTGATTCTGAGGGGTGGGATGATGGGCGCTGTTGGAGAATGGGGTGCGGTGAAGAGAAGGCTTAACGTGAAGGCAGGAAGGACAGAGCATCGGGGCTGGGAGGTGCCTGTAGGGTTCAGTGCTTTGCTGAATCCCCAGGGCTTGCTTTGGAATTTGACCAGTGGATCTATTTTGCATTCTTTAACTCTTTGACTTTCAATCTAAACAAACAATCTAATAATATTTTTTTTCAGTAAATCAATCTTTTTTTTTAAAAGATTTATTTATTTATACAAGCACTGGGGTACAGGCCAGAGGCGTGGGAGGGTGAGAGAATTCACCAGCCACAGATCGGGGAGCAGAACAGGCAGAAGGACTGAAGCACACTGCTGAGGGGAGCAGCGGGCGAGACGAGAGGTCTGCCTCACCATGTGGAAATCTCCCTGGCTGGCTGGGAATCGATCTGGCACTGCAGAGGCTGCAGACAGCTCCACAGCGCTGCGCTCAATCTGCTGTGCCACCGGGGAGACCCGAAAATCAATCATTTTTATAAAAACTTTAAAGATATATTTAAGGAAAATAATAATCATCCTTTTCCCCCATGCCATTGTGTAAGAGTTGCACTCAGATTAAAGGAGCTTTTCCATTGCGTATATGCACAATGGAATATTACTCAGCGATCAAAAAGATAAACTCATGCCATTCGCAGCAACGTGGATGGAGCTAGAAAGGATTGTGCTCAGTGAAATAAGCCAGAAAGAAAAAGAAAAACATCAAATGGTTTCATTTATTAGGAGGAATGTAGGGGAACCAAATAAGGGATCAGGAAAAAAATGATCATAAATTAAAATACAAAAGTAACAGGCAACTATAAATCAGAGACACTCTGCATGGAGGGAGGGAGAGCGATCAAAACAGGTGATGGAAGAGCACAAGGGACTATGGTGATGGTGCTCAGGAGAAGAAAGACATGTACAAAAAGGAAGAATGATGTAAAACATATATATAGTAAAATAAATAACAAAAAGGAGCTTTTACTGGCCGGCCTGGGAATGACAGCCCAGGTCCTGCTTTCTGCTTCTGCCCTCCCCTGCCCTGCTCTTCCCTCTCTTCATTGAGTCCTCCCTACAGCAACTGCCCCACAGTACAGCCGTCCCTCCTTCCTCGAAGTTTCCCTTTCCATGGCTTTAGCTGCGCACGGTCAGTGGCAGGCCAAAAATATTAAGTGGAAAATTCTAGAAGTAAATAATTTTTAAGTTTAAACCACGCACCATTCTGGTTGTGAGTAGGTGATGAAATCTTGCTCACGTGCTGTGTCAGGCCCTGGAGGTGTGTCTTTTCTCCTTTCTCACCTAGTAACCTGCAAGAAGTGGGACTTTGGGTTGGTGAGTCTGAATTTGCAAGGCTCACCCAGGAGCCTGCTGTCCGCATACACAAGCGTTGAGAGAATTGAGTGGGTCTTTGCTTTGTTAATAAAGTCAGTGCAAACTCTGTGCACTTGAACAAATGCATCTTGATTTCTCCTTGGACATATCCAGTGTGTTTCCCTTGCAAGTGAAATTTCTTTGTCTCTCAGTGGAACCATTGACAGAACACAGAAAAGAAATCATTGGTATTTCCCTTGTCCCCTCCCCTATGACTATGATTTGCAGGAGATGTAACTCAAGACAAAGAAGGCACCGAGAACCTAAGTACCTGCCACCTATTATACTGGGAGTTCCGATATTAGATGGCGGTGTGGATAAGAGTCCTCAAAAACACCCTCCCCGCTGCAATGCTGTGAACCCCCCTAGCCCTGGAAGCCTGAACCGCAGCCCCATGGCTGTTTCTAGCCAAGAAAGCGAGCTTCATTGACACTAAAAGCTCTTCTGTGAGAGCAAGAGATCTGGTCATTGCACTCTTAGCTGCTTGTTTCCAGGCAGCAGGTTCAAAAAAGATTCAATAGACTGAGTTCAAAATCAAGAAAACAGGCCCCACTCAGCCCTGCCAAGCTCTAGCTGTTGTATCTGGTTGACTTAAAGAGGCCAGAAGACAATGCAATGGAAGCCAAGGGATTAGAGTCGGGAAGCACTGAGGTCTTGGGATGTGTGGGAGGATGGAAGATTTCATCTTTTAAAAGTCACCCCTCAATTGTGCTTAAAAAAATACCAAATGCCTTGGGTCCTATTACTTATTCACGCCATGTTAGTTGGGGCATGCAATGCTCTTGAAATATGAATGATGTGCTCGGTCACTTTTGACTTTGCATGGCAGTTGTACAGGAATATGTAATTTGGGAACCTGAGTTACATGGGATCTCTTCATACACTTTGTTTCAATGTCCTCTGCATCTATGATAATTTAGAATAAAAAAGTCATAAAAAATCACTTTCCCTTTCGTGATAGTTAAGTTTTCAGTGGAATTTAGGGACTTGAAACCCAAATCCTGACTCTCAGTTGTTTGTTCTTTGCTTGCTGTTTTTCTTTAGGTTATTTTTAGAAGTTCTAGATGAATTGAGATGAATGTAGATTATAACTTGCGACCTTGGTGAGTTTTTATGCCTAAACAGTGTGGGAATTAATAATTGATCCAAATAGAACAAATACATACTCTCCTGGCTTGTAAAGGTAAATGCTGGAACCCTGTTTGCTATGCTTAAGGGCTTGATGGCAAAGATGCTGAGTCACAGGTACCATGCTGACCTTGTTGGGCCTCCGTGCTCACACCTTGCTCCCCAGCTCATTACCTTACCCCACATTAAGTTTTATTGTTGCTGATTCACAGAGCCTGTGTCCTTTCCCTGACTGGGAAGGTAGACCCCAGGATCAAGGACCATGTCAGCACATAGTAGGTCTGGTGGAAATGAGCTGAGTGGGAGTGATGTCCACTTGTATTGAAAACTGTATCCATTAAAGATATTTTCTTATACAAGTGACAGAAAAAACTATGCAAATTGAGCCAAGCAGAAGGGAAGATGCATTGACTCATGCAACTGGAAAGTCCAGGAAGTTTGTCCTAAAGATGTGTTTCTCTCCATCTCTCAGTTCTGTTTTTTCTTTTTTTTAAAGATTTATTTATTTATGCATACAAGAACTGGGATGTAGGCCAGAGGTGCAGGGGGGTGAGAGGATTCACTGGAGACAGAGTGGGGAGCAGAACAGGTGGATCTACTGAAATACACTGCTGAGGGGAGCAGCAGGGAGACAGGAGAGATCTGCTGCACCATGTGGGTCAGCTCCTTGGCTGGGGTCCGAACTCATGCTTCAGTGGCTGCTGATAGATTGATAGTGCTGAGACTTAATCCCTTGCACCACCAGGGAGGCCCTCAGTGCTATTTTTTCTAACTGGTTCCATTAGCAATCTGAACCTGGGGTGACAAGGAAGATATGGCTGCCATAACTCTACTCCTTCAGCTGGGAGTCTAGTGGAATATTCTTGATAGGCCCCATGGAAGTCCAAGTGTTCAGTCTTTCTCTGGCTATTCAGCCCAGAATTTGAGCCCACAACTGGGAAGAAATTGATTGTCCAACACAAGGTCACATACTTTTCCCTTGCATCCAGCAATGGGGTGCCAGAGAAACCTTGAAAACTAAGAGTTAAGAGAAGTAATTCCACCACAGTACAAGCATCTCCTAAGTTTGGCAAGGAAGCAACAATTACCTCATAAAAATTTAGAAACTCCTGCTTCCTTTCGTGACAGGCTTATATTGGAGCAAGGGAAACTATTATAAAGACTAGAAGCAGTGCTTGAAGATTTGATTATCGATGGTTGCTTCTTGCATGCGTGGAACACAAAAATAAATCAAAGATTTATTTGACATGTCATCAAATGTTGACATAGCTTGTTTGTCCTGCAGCTGACTGGTTCTAGTGTTAATAAATAATTTTATTGTGTTTTTTATTTTGTGGGTTCAAGTTGCATTGGTAGAATTTATGATTTGTTCAGCAGTGTTGGAGAGCTAATTGGTTTTGGTTTCTATTCAACATAGATTTCATTATCTTCATTCTCCTCAGGAGAAATCTTTAATACAGCCTCATAATTTTCTTGCTGTCTTACATTGATAGTTTGAAGCCTCTAAAATGTGTAATTATGAAGGATAATAGTGCTCTGCAGAGTCCTATTTGCACCTCGTTTTCGTTAATGACCCTGGGAACTCTGGTGATGCTGTAGATGCTGAGGACCTCTCAGGCAGGACTAACTGTGCCTCCTGGACAGACGCCTGCCCAGACAGACGTGTGCAAGAGACTCCCGTGTGAAGCAGGCTCTGGTGCCTAGGACTACGGCCTTTGTCTTACAGACAAGTTCTGATTTCCTAAAGGTCTGTCTTCAGTTGATGCTCTATTTTGAATTTTCCTGCTGCTTGGATACACTCCTCTGTTCTATTTCTGGAGAAATCCCACATGTCCTGAGCTTTAATTTACTCACCTCCCTGACTTGAATCCAGCCAGTACTTGCATGTTCTGTCATAAGCTTGGCTCTGCACGGTGACTTACTGTTGTCTTGTCTACTTAATTTTTTGCCCATCATGTTCTGTCCCGCTAGTTGTTTCATCCCATCTCACTAGAATGACTACTTCTCGCTACTTGGATTAAACTTGCTCTGTAAAGTCTCAGCACATTAGACAAACCTTTAGGATTTTAGCCTTTTCTCTCTTGCCTATTACCATCCGTTGATTTTTCTCTGTACTCTGGACAGAGTGAAATTTTGAAAATGTGTGTCCAATAGTGTCAGTGATCTGTCTTCTTCCCTCTGGCCCACAAAATAGACACTGGTGGCTCCCATTGAAGCCCAGCAGGATAAAGACAAGACCAAGCACCTTAACAGCCTACAGAAATCAGCGCAGCATCATTTTCTACTCATTTTCCCTACTTTGCCCTGGTAATATTTCTTTAGGAAACCTCCCCTTATCCATCTGTCTGACCAATCTCCCCTACATCCCCATGTTTCAGAATACGTTTGGCTGGTGCTCAAATTTGTAGTTTTGCAATTTCTTATATGAGGTCATTTGATGAATGAGCATCTCAATAACTAAACTGGAGGCTCTCTGAAGGCACAGGCTGATTCTACTTTTTCTTACTCTATAATTCCCAGCTTCTAGCCACTTTCAAGCAAATAATAGCTTCCCAGGGTATATTCTGATGTGTCAGAATGGACGAACAAACAAAATAACTTCATAAATCAATAGGTGGATAAATAAATGAAGCTCTTGTTCCCACTAGGCCAGTAGTTCTTATAAACATATTTAGATTTTGCTCTTCTTACCAGCGTTTTCCTGTGGTTTCCTCTGCCTCCAGGGCATCTAGTTACTGTGCCCTGGCTCCAGGACAGTGAGAACCTAGGGTCCATCAGGAGAGCCCCTCAGACTGAGCAGGAACACAAAT
>NW_023602970.1:0-9311 GCF_014898055.3 Talpa occidentalis
AAGGAAATAAGGAAAATGTACAACTCAGGAGAAAAATAGGGAAATAAAGTCTTTAATGCGTCCTACCGATCCGACGACCTGGAAACCCCAAAGTCACTCTCAGAGCTAGACGGACGCCGCGAGCTGGCCGAGGGCCCCAAAATGGAGAGAGCCCCCAAAGCCCACGTGTCTGCCTTTGTATCCACCTGGCTGCTTAACCCCACCCTCAGGTCCCAGCCACCTTCCTTTGGTGGTGATGGGATTTGGAGTTCCCAGTGTCTTTGGCTTTGACCTGGGTGGGGGTGGAGTCCACAAAGCCTGTATGGAATTTGCTTTGGGACTGCCTTTTCCCCCTATCAATTTGTATCAGAACTTGTCATACATAGGATTCAGACCTTTATCACACACCTAAAATACTGCCACAGATTCCTCTGTCATCATTTCATTGGATAAAATATTGATTGAATTTCCAATGGGCCCCGTCCTAGGAATATATTGACTTTCTGTTTTCCTGAATTATGAAGAGGAAAACTTGCAAAACTGTGACTTGCTCATCACACGACTATCCCCCATGGCTTGTAGCAAATCAAATCAGCATTTTTGTTCTTTGTGTGTGTGTGTGGGAGACATAAAGAATCATGAGCATGGGGTGCTTGATTCAAGGGCCCACCATGAGATTGAGGTCTAGGCTTAAAGACTCTGATGAATGTAGGGCCTCCCTTGTGGCGGAGAGGGTGAGTACCACGCTGTGAAATTGTCCTCAGCCTCCGCAGTGCTGGTTCGATTTCCTGGCCAGCCAGGAGAATCCCACATGGTGAGCAGACCTCTCCTGTCTTGCCTGCTGTTCCCCTCAGCAGTGCTTTCATTCTGTCTGCCTGTTTTGTTCCCCGCTCTGTCTCTGGTGAATCCTCTTGCCCTCCTGCAACTATGGCCTGTACCCCAGCTCTTGAATAAATAAAAATAAGTCTTTAAAAAAAAAAAAGACTGATGAATGTTGTCGACGTCAGAATTTGTCAAAAGTCTGATGACCCCAGTTTTAAAGTCAGCCTTTGGGCCTTGTGGTCTGGTAAGTGACTTGTATCCAAGAGAAGCAGAATATTTGAAATGGGTCTGGCCCAGAAGAACCTGGCACTGAGAATAGCCGTAGAAATTCTTTGGGGGCTTGTTGGCAGAAATCTCTTTACTGCATTCCATTTGATGATCTTGTTTTGTGAAATTCTTGAGTTTAAGAGAACAAAACTGAATTAGCTAGTTGTTTGTAGTAACATGCTGCATATTTAAGTTGCTATCTTTCTAATTGTTTTAAGTGATATTCTGTCATGGTTTTATTTTTTTTTTTTTTGCCATGGTTTATTTTAATGAATCAGTCCTCTTGAAGGATGTAGGGCTCTTTTAATGAAAAATTTTGATTTGAATTAATTCCTGTTTCTGAGAAGTGTCACATCATTCCTTAAGATGAACACATCCTAAAACTTTACACAATTCCATCAGCTGAAGGAGAAGTGTGCCTTTTTGGCTGCCCCATGACATGACTTGGTTTCCTAGTATATGTTTCTCCTCAAATAATTATTTTTAAAAAGGGAGTTAACAAGTTTATAAGGAGAAAATTCTAACCAATTTACATAAAGAATGAGGACAAGAAAAAGCTAATTTAGGGATCTTTTGTATTTTCAATCTTTTCCTTTTGAAAATATGTATAAAATTGTAGGTACTGTCAGGCTCCAAACCCAAGAACTTGAACTGCGAGGGCCAGTGTAGAACATTGATCTTGCTGGTTAACCCAGGAGTTCCAGCTCCATAGATTTTGCTTTCCCTCAAAGCATTTATCAAGTCCAGGCATGTTTGCTAGGAGGTAGGGCATGTCTCCTTGCTGTAGTTTCCTGGGGAAAGAGGAATTGAAGTAAAGAAAAATGAAGTAGCCTGTTTTTTAGATATGTCCACATTTTGGTGTCTGCAGACTGCCTAGGTTATATCCAACCCCATCTCCAGGCTTTTCTAGCCTTGGCTACTTAATCACTTTGAAATAAGCAGAAAATGGTTTCGTATGTGAGCTTCTCCCAGTGCGGGCCCTTTTGTTTGATTTTTGTGGGTGAATGTATAGAATAAAATGCTTTCTAGAAGTAAAACTTTGGCATCTGTGACCCAGGGCCTGAGTGCCTTGTAATATGGGCAGAGGGCCCAGAACCAGGGCTGTGTTAATTCCATTTGTACCTCCTCAAAAGGCAGTTACTTCCTCTGCTCTGTGGACATTGGGCATACTTGCTAGATCATGATCTGGAAGAGGAAATGGTAGATAATAATTAACTTATCTCCGCTTTAATGACAGAGCTTCTCTTACAGTGTTAATAATTATTGTGTTATGAAGCACTTAGGATCATAGAATTTTACTTTTAACTTTTTATTCTTACAATATTCAAACACATACAAAAGTCAAATGCATCCTGTGTACCTGTCCCCCTACTTTAACAACTAGCTCCTGACTCATGGCCAGTGTGCTCCATCCAGCTCCTCACCTGTGCTTTTCATGCTTGTAATTCTATCACTATAAATTCACTTTGCCTGTTCTTGAGCTTTCTATAATTGTTAGGGGGAAAAGGATGTCCTAAAGCTAAGGGGCTGCCCTATAACATAATGAATGGAAGCTTTCTAAATGGAATTAGCTGCTTGTGCTGTTTTGCGGCTAATTTCTGAGCAGTCTGCCCGTGTGGCATGCATAGTTAATTTCCCTTTTGCTTCTCACCTCTCAGAAAGCATTCAGCCTGAGCTGCGTGGCACCCATCTCCCTAGCTGTCCAGCTTCCGTCTTCTCGCAGGCCCTCCTCCTCATTTCTAAGCTCAGTCCTGAGCCCTTATCCTCTGAGATGTTTGCTGGGTCCCTGCTTGCTCAGTGGTTCCTCCTCTGCTTCTGAAAATGTTCAGGTGACAGTCAGCTCTTAAAACAATCCACCTGTCCCTAGAAGTTTCCATTCAATTCCTTGTCTTCACCACACTGCCATATTTCTCTAAATATTCCCCTCCCCTCCTGGCCTAAATCCCTGACTTAATAGTTTCCTCTTCCACCCCTTATCATTCAACCTTATTCCCTTCACACGCAAAGTTCCCCAATAATTCCCTAATCACCAATCCAAATAACTATGCTTGCTCTCTCCCTCCTTCACCCCTGGAAAGTGACTAATAACTGCCCCTCCTCCTGCTTTTGTGAATAACAATTACTGGGACATTTTTTAATCATAAAGTATCACATGTGGTTAGGAGCACAGAATCTGGAGCCAGGCTGCCGGGGTTGGAGAGCTGGCTCCTCCACTCACCTTTGCTCTGACCTTGGCAATGTTCTAAGCATCCGCCTCCCTCAGTCCCTTTAATACTAAACTGGGAAACAATAGTAACAACCTCAAGAGCATTGTTTTGAGGATCAAGTAAATTCGTATCTGTAAAGCTCTTAGAACAATGCTTGACACACGTAAGTGCTGTAAAAGCATTTGCTATTAAGACCAAAATAATTAAAACTACCAGAGTGCATAGAAAGGACACTAAAAGTCCCCCAAATATTCATCATCTAGCAATAACTGCATTTTGAAGCATTTTCTTCCAACATATTTTCTAGGTGTGTTTTTAACTATTTAACTAAACCCTGTTGATACAGCATCACACCCTCTCTTCCCCTGCCTTTTGTGACAGGACTTTTCTCATCTCCCTGGAGTAAAGGAAGCCAGGGAGGAGAGTGGGGTGCACTCTGCTTGTTTCTTTGTGTTCTCCTCCAAAGTCTAGCACTCACTCACCACCCTGAACTGTCAGTTCCCAACCTGCACAAGGAATGAAATTGTGTTCATTCTTACATTTCCCATCTCTTGCATCCAGTTTTTTTTTTTTTTCCCACATTCTAATTGCCTTCATCTGTTTGAAACTTTATGCTCTAACTCCTGGTGATGATAGACA
Source organism: Talpa occidentalis (assembly GCF_014898055.3). NCBI lineage: Eukaryota > Metazoa > Chordata > Mammalia > Eulipotyphla > Talpidae > Talpa > Talpa occidentalis. The sequence goes on from NW_023602970.1 coordinate 3,915, forward strand.
GTATTAAATGGTTTCTATGTGCCAGGCCATTTTCTATATAATTTCATCAAATCATTACAGTCCTATGAGGTAGGCACTCTTGTTACCTCATTTTCCAGAGAACCTCAGGGTCCACAGAGGCTAAGTGATTGTTCATCCTCATGCAGCACTAAGTAACACAGGCCAGAGGTGCACTCACATCTGGCCCCAAAGCCTGGGCCCTTTACCATGTGGCCTGTCCCTAAACCTTCCACAGAAATGTTCTCCCTGTTTTTTTCTCTGTCTCCCACTTCCATCCTACATAAAGCTGCTTGTTTTTCTAGTTACACTGACTGTGCCTGCCACTTTTCAGAAATCATTGGTGGCCCCTTTTTCCCCCAATGAAAATCAATTAATCCTCTCTCCACTTCCCCCTTTCTGAAATTCTCCCCACTTCTTAACCACCACCTCTCCCATGCCTACAATGAAGGAGTGGCTCATTTGAGGACTGTGTCGGCGCGTATCTCTGCCTGCTCAGGCCCTCGCTGATCACCCTTCTCTAAGCTCCTAACATCTACATCCAGCATGCCTGGTGGCCCATGCATGTTCCTCACTTACACTCAGTCCATCCTCTTAAAAGTCATAAGCCTTCTACCTGCCACTCTGGTAGCCCACATTTATGGTTCCTTAGTGGTGCCCAGCCTTGCTGATGGTGTCAGTGAGCTACAAAAGGCTCTTAGCCTTTTCCTCACTCAAAACAGAAGAGCTACCTAGTTGCCTCCTGCCTCACTTTCAACTCTCCCATTAGGTATTGGGTTTTTTTTTTTTTTTTGGTTATAATGCACTTCTACCTGCTTAATCATGTTAAAGCATGTTGTCTGCTTAAAGTGGATCAGGTACAGATTAGGCCTTTTTAAGATCCAAATCTCAAATATCCCAGTTTTTCTGCTTCCTGGGTCTGTTAGAAGGCAGGGAGAGGGGCACCTCAGACCCTGCAAACCTGCCTGCTCTAAATAGGTTCAGCCATCCACCGCATCAACACAAAACATATGAGACTTTAATGAGAAGGAACTTCAATACAATTAGTAAACAGTACAGGAAAGGCAAAGAATATAGTTTCTAAATCAAGCACCCAAAGTTACCCGTCCCCTTGTGGGTAAAAGTCCACCCAAGCAGGATTGGCCCCAAAGCATCTTCCAGTGGGGACCCACAGAAAAGGATCAGAAACAACCAGACAAGTCTGGGAGGAAAAGAGAAAAATCAAAATCAAGACCAAAACCACCATTGTCACCTCCCTACGGGTCTCTCGCCCTCATCTGTGTCAACCAGTCCACGATCAAAAGGCAAGCGCAGTTTCTTCACGTTTCTCTCAGCTCCATGTTCCTGCTCCAGGTCTCCTTCTGGATCTCCATCCTGCCTCCTTCCTTCCCAGTCTCCTCTGCAGCTTTTTTCTGCTCAGCTCCACCCTCCCTTGGGTGGGGCAGGAAACCTGGAGCCTCCCTCTTTCCTGGGGACCACCCTGTTACAAGTCCCCCAGGAATGAGGGTAGAATAGTTACATTGTGGACAACCTCCCTGCCTAGAGGTCCCATTGCAGAAAACCTCTAGCCCTGCTCAGGAGAGGGGAGGGTTGAAAGCAGATACTTCAGGAAGTCTGATGAGGAAAACTCCCAGTTGGTGGCATAAATGGAAAAGAAAGTACAAGTTTTCTGGTGTAGGTATCACAAGGACCAGAGTGCACATTCCCAGAAGTAAGAAGGGAAGCCCTACACCACTGCATTTGGATTATCTGCCACCTTCTCTAGATTGACCAGTGTTCCTTGCCAGAGTCAAGAGGAAGGTCTGCATCTTCCACAGCTCTCACCTTAGTCCTGGGATAATACCAGGAATATGGAGCAAGCTTGGTTTAACTTATTTGACTACTAGATTCTCCTTAGAAGTTTTCATTGAGACATCACCTCCTCCTCCCTCAGTCATGCTTCTTAGGAAGCACCGACTACCTAGAACCCAGACTGCTGGGGGCCCCACCTCCTGAGTTTCTCATTCAGTTGGTCTATGGTGAAAGCTCAAGAACTGGCATTTCTAAGACATTTCTGGTGAAGCTGCAGTGTCTAGGCTTTTGCTCACTGGAGTAGCACTCCCACTCGGGGGGGGGGGGTCCTTCCCTTCAGAGTGGTTAGTGCTTGGGTACAGTAAGACCATCATTCTCTCACTTCATATGGCATCACTTGCCCCCAAAGCAGTGAGCCCTTTGTGGGCAGAAATTTTCTGGCCATTCTCCCTTCCTCTCTCCAGCCCAGCAGGCTCCTAATTTAGGACCTGCAGGCAGAGGCTGTGTGCAGTGATGGCTCAGAGCACCATTGTTGACGCAGCCCTGGCACTTACTCATTCCTCACTAGGTATTCCAGAGAGCTTCAATTTCCTCATCCAGAAAGGGAATACTCCTACTAACTTCACTGTGTCTTCCATAATACGTTAGCTGAAGTGAATAATACAGCGATGCATATAATGCTCTCATTTTTAAAGATAGTTACATAAATAATGTTTATGTGTGCGGGATATGTTCAGAAAGAAACATGAAAAACCGATAATTGATTGCCTCAGGAAGTCTTGAATAGGAAGATTTTTTGTATCCCCTTTGGGATGGTTTAAAATGTATACTATGTGCATACATCTTGCTGTATGCACATATTTTTATTTTGAAAACTCACTTGTAGACTAATAGTCATTTCTTTCTAAGGGCTGTTATGTAAATACATAAAGCCCTTGACACAATGCCTGGCACACCCCTCCACCCCCCCAAAAAAAAATAAAAACCACCATTTTTCAACAGAAGATAGTTGTCGGTTCATCAATCATTTTTTACTCACTCATGGATAAGCAGGAGACTGCCAGCTCCCCTGAGCCAGCTGTGCAGACAGGAACATGTAATTTCTCAGCCAGTCTTGCTACCTGAGGTAGAGTAAAGCTTGTTTATAAGGGTCATTCCTCGTGTTGACAGTGCACATAGAGCATGGCCATGCACAGGGCTGGCCCTACACCTCTACAGGTCATTGCAAAGGGCTGCTCCCCAGGGGTCCACCTTCGCTGGCAGGAAACCTGTTTGGAGCACAGTGAAGGTGAGCAAAGGAGCATTTCCCTGAGAATCTGGGTCCCACCCCATGCTGGAGGTGAAAGTTCAATGCCAGCAAATGACCCTAATATTATGCCTGGGAGACCCAGTATTCCAAAGAGGCTCCTGAATCAGGGACCCAAGCAGGTGGGTAACCTTTGACTTGGTACAGTCAGTGTTTTTGGATAGCTGTGGTAAGGAGCAACAGGGTGTATCCTGGTTCTGAGAAAACAAACAGCAAGAACATAAACACCCTAGGGTGATAGGTTCATGCCGGCTTGTTGTGTTGGTTGCTACATCCAGTGTCTTAATCTAACCCAAGTATTTGTTGAGGCCCTGTTCTCTGCATTAGTCAATATGACAAAGGATGGCATAGGGTAACTTACCTGCCTGGTTAAAGGTGTGGCTTTTGAGAAATTGGGTTCAAATCCTGTTTCTGTTCCTTACTTGCTATTTGATCTTGGATAGATTATTTAACCTTCCAGAGCTTCCATCTTGCTAGGTGTGATAAAAATTGAATCTCTTATGATTGCAGGTAATATTAAATGAACTAACGTCTCTATAAAGTATTTGACATAGTAAGTAATGAAGAAATGTAATTGCTGTACTATTTTTACTGAGCTAACATTACCACAGGTTAGTGGGAAGACACTATTCACACAAACAAAGTTTCATAATCATTAACATTAAATAACATACTCTTCAATACCAAAATAATGGTATGGCTCCTTTTGAGAACTTGATAGCTGTAAATCCTGATTTCTGAAACAGTAGGCACACACACTAAAATTTGCTTACAATGTTTTGGGGCTTCATGCACAACTTCCCCTGCCTGCATGTGTGGACCAGCCTCTTAGGGATCCTTGAACTCCTGACACTGAAGCATATAGCAGAATTCATAAAGGAAAATAGTCACTATAAGCAAGCTTAAAAGACCTTCCTGAGAGAGGTAAAAAAAAAAGTAACTGGGGCCTAAGGAAGACACAATTTAAATAAGCCATGAGAAGAATACAGAAAACTTGGATACTTGCAGGTAGAGCTTGGAAACAAAGCCCACAAAGCCAGGGAATGTGGTGACAGCCTCTTGACCCTACAGCAGTATAGCTATAGAGGTTCTGGGCCACTGCAGTCAGACTGCCTGAGTTCAAATCTCCTCTAAGCAGCTTTTGAGCTGTTTAACACTAGGCAAACACTGAACCTTTCTGTGTCTCAGTTTCTTCCTTTGTAAAACAGGAATGAAAAAGAACCTAGTCATTTTGAAGATTCAGTAGAATAATGTTTTGACAGTGATTAGCATATCCTAAGCTGTATGTAGTAATAAGCTGCTTTTATAATTAGGATTTTTTATTATGGCAGAAATACTAGACAGGATCTTGACTGCAAAGCCCTTTGGGTCTTTCCTGGAGGCACTAGAAATTCCTGGTACTTATTTGAGCTGAAAGTGGTCCTGTCTGTATCTGAGCATAATTGGTCAAGATAGATTCGATTGGAGAAAGATAAAGGGCCTGATGCAGTAGCCATAAAGCAAGGTGCTGGGAACCAAGACTGAAGTTAAAAAGACATTGAAAGAATAGAGAGAAATTTAAATAGGGGGTATGGCTTGAAGTAGGAATGAAGAGAATTTGGAGAGTGTCAGTTTCCAAGGTTGCACTGTCCAATAAAGCAACCACTATGACTTGAGCACTTGAGATGTGGCTAGACCAAATCAACACGTGCTACAACTGCAAAAGGCACAGTGATTTTCAGAGATTAAATACACCAAAATGTTAAACAGCTCAATCATTTCTTACACTGATTACATTTCAAGTTTGGTCATATCGGGCTAAGTAAAATGTCAGTTTCACTTTTTCATATGGCTACTAGCAAATTTTAAACCACAGGTATGGCTCACATTTCTATTGGACAGTGCTTGGTCTAAAGCAAAAAGATACCCCAGGGATTAGCACAATGGTAGCATCACTTATTGAGAAAGGGACATCAGGAAGATGGGGGTGCCACAGCCAGGTTTCACCAGATCTTCCGGGTGTTTTTCTTGGAAGCCACTGCACACCATTCAAGAGTAAATCTAAATAGGCTTTCATTTAGCCCTTGGAATTAAGGTGAAGGGTCAGTACTGTATTCGAAGTGCATCGGTTGTACTGAAGTCACAGAACAGAAGGTCAGCCCTCACTGAACCACGTGGATCAGGCAGGTGCTGAGTAATTTGCATATGTCCTCTCATTTCCTCCTGGTAACACCCCTGTGAGGTAGGTACTGCTCTTATCCCTTCCCACTTTACAGATGGGGGAACTGGAGGTCAGAGAAGTGAAGCTACGCAGGGGTTGTAAG
>NW_023602971.1:0-9302 GCF_014898055.3 Talpa occidentalis
CGCCTAGTGAGAGAGATAAACACGCTATGCATAGGTTACAGGAATGACCATATGTGCAAGAGGAGAAGAAACACAAAATACTATGTCAGATGTTGCGCAGTGCCTGGGACATAAGAGGTGCTCAAAATGCAGTATTTAAACCATCCTCACCCAGGCATCCCTGGTGGCGTAGGGGTTAAGTCTCACTGCTACCACCACAAAGGCCTGAGTTCATCCCCAGCCGGGGAAGTGACCCACATGGTGCAGCAGACCTCTCCTGTCTCACCTGCTGCTCCCCTCAGCAGTGTATTTCAGTGGATCTGCCGGTTATGCTCCCCACTCTGTCTCTGGTGAATCCTCTCACACACACCCCACATCTGGCCTACACCCCAGTTCTTGTATGCATAAATGAATAAGTAAATAATATTCTTTTAAAAAATAAAACTATCCCCACTCTTGGGAAGATGCTTAATGGAACCATGTTCTAAAAAATGGTGAACAGGGATATTTTTATTCAGTATCTGCAGCATCCCATTCTGTGCTGTTCTCTCCTGGGAAACTGTCCTATTTCATGTGTTTCTTATCAAAATTAGCTCTTAATTAGCCCCACTAACTACCTCCAGGAATATGCAAGCAGACTGAATGGGAGACATGTTCTCAGGGCCTTCAGTATTGTAAGTAGAGACAGTTGCCTTTGTCACTCATAACGTAAACTCTCTTGTGAACTTTTTACACACAAAATAGAAGTTTTTAAAAAGCACTTTCTCCTCAGGAATTCATTTATTAGAAGTAGCCAGAAAGTGCTTTTCCTATGATGGCAATCTTTGTAGTATATTGGCGCCTCTTTTTATTTTTTTGCAACAATGTTGACATAAAGCTGACTCATTTGGCAGGAAAGGAGTGAGTAGGAGAGGCATTTTACAACTTATCAGTCAGAAGAATCACTGATAGCAAGCCCCGTTGAGATAGCATGTTCAAATCAAGCCTGGGATTTGATCTACTCCACAACTCCAGGACATATTAACCCCATTTTACAACTGAAGAAATTGAGACCCAGAGAGGATTAGGGGCTCACACAAGAGCCCAGAACTGTAACTTGTTTTTTAAGATTTATTTATTCATGCATACAAGAACTGGGGTGTAGGCCAGAGGTGCAGGGGGTGAGAGGATTCACCAGAGACAGAGTGGGGAACAGAATAGGCGATCTACTGAGATACACAGCTGAGGGGAGCAGTGAGCAAGACAGGAGAGGTCTGCTGTGCCATGTGGGCTGCTCTCTGGCCGGCCAAGGATTGAACACCTGTTGCAGAGGGTGCAGATATCTTCACAGTGCTGTGCTTAACCCCTTGCGCCACCAGGGAGGCCCCCAGAACTGTAATTACCTCAGGCAGGATGTCTTCTAAAGCACGGCCCACCGCACCAAGCCAACTGTGGAAGGGGAAGAGCCAGGAAAGGGTCAAGATGCTGGGTGGTGCTTCTGAGGGGAGCGGCTAAGGGAAGTCTCTCCTTCATCCCAATTACCACTCATTCTGCACACTTGCTCCTTCTTTCAGTAGCCTTGAGCCTCTTATACACATTAGTGGGAGTCAGAGACTGCGGCCAGGCTCTGAGGGAAAGGTGAAGATAACAACAGGGCAGCTAGAAGGAGTCTGAGCATGGGAAAAGGCTGACGGGGGCCAGGCCCATAAAGGCAACTGGGCAGGTTAGTACAGCTGCGGCAGGTTTGCCAGTTTGTTGTGCAGGTGAGAGAGCGAGAGGGAGGGAGAAACTATGAGAGAGACTGTGTAGGAATGTATGTGTGTGAGAGAAAGCACGTGTGCCTGAGAACGTATGAGTGCGTGGATGGGTGTGTGCTGTTTTTTGCACATGGGTGTGTTGGAGACAAGCACATGTAAGGCAGTGTGTGTTCGTGTGTGCCTGTCTGATATCATGTGTGTGTGACGGCGAGTGTGAAGTCTGTGTCGTTTGTGATATGTCTGAGAGTGTGTCTGGGACTGTGTTTGTGTCAATGTACCTGTGTTTGTGTGTGAGACTGTGTATGTGTGACGAGTCCACCAGATATGTTCAGAGGTAAAGGTGTTTAGCTGCCCTGCGTTACTCTGAGGTATGCCTGCTCCTTATTGACTCAGACATGATGATTTTTTTTTTTTAATTTTCTTTAAGGGGGAATCTGAAGGGATACAGTCCCAGAGTTTCCTGAGCCAGTAATCCCCGGGAGTGAAATTCCTATATACCCGCAGGTATCATTTAGAGCCTTTCTCAATTAGCAATCATAACACCTGAAGCTTTGAACAGTAGTTGTATGTTTATCTTTCTCTTCAAGTTCACTCCGTTGGCTCTCATAACCAGCCAAGTTCAAACAGCCTTCTGTCTGGCAGCCATGAAAACAACGCCCCCAGTCCCCAGCCCAAAGCAGTTATAACCAGACAGAGGTTGGAGCCGATTTCCATCATCTCTGTGTGTGTTCTGTAGCCTTTTTATTTAATTGTGCTTGATGATGTGCCTACTTCCATCAGGGATTTGTGGTGGCAGGCAATATTAAAAACACACATCCAACAGAAAAGCTTTAGAAACACAAAAAACTCAGATCAAAACTTAAGCACTTCTTCTTCCCCTGTCTCCTTGGTCTGTCTGTGGGAGATACTGGTCACTCTCTCCCATCCTCCAGCTTCTCAGAGCCCAACAAGTCCCTGTTACACATGCATGTGTCAGTCAGGCTGGCATGCAGATCAGCAATGCCTACTGGGAGCTCTGCTACCTGGGACCCGGGATCCATCGAGATAGTCTGATGCATAATGACAAGACCAAGGGGTAGGGGATGATTCCTTCAACACCTTTTTCTGGAGACAAACACAGGAAAGCATGCTCCCAGGGCAGTATTTGTAGACCTGCAATCCACAGACATGGATGAAATTTGCACTGGCACCTACCATTCTTCTACCCTGAGCAGCTCGTCACAGCTAAGGAAGATGCTGCCAATCACTATGCTTGTAGGCACAACATTATTGGTCAGGAGGTCATTGACCTTGCCTTGGACAGAATTTGCAAGCTGGCTGACCAATGCACCTGTCTTCAGGGCTTTTTGGTTTTCTACAACTTTGGTGGTGGAACCGCTTCCAGAGTCACCTCCCTGCTGATGGATGGTCTCTGTTAATGATGACACAAAGTCCATGTTGAAGTTCCCCATTTACCCAGGCCCCAGGTTTCCACAGTTGTAAGTGAGCCCTACAACTCTGCCCCAAGTCTACATGCCCTAGAGCACACTGTGCCTTCACTGTAGATAATGAAGCCATCTATGACATCTGTTATAGAAATCTTGATACTGAACACCCAACCTACATTTATTATAACTCCCTTATTAGCCAGACTGTGTTCTCCATCAATAATTTCCTCAGATTTGATGGAAAACTGATGTTGATATGACAGAATTCCAGACTAATCTGGTACCCTCCCCCTACAACCACTTCCCCCTGGTTGCATATCCCCCTGTCACATCTTCTGCAAATGCCTACCATGAACATATCACCAATGTGTGCTTGAGACAGCCAACCAGACAATGAAATGTGCCCCTCACCATGGTAAAACATGACTTGCCTGTTGTACCACGGGCACATGGTGCACAAAGATGTTGATGCTGCCATTGTTACCACCAAGACCAAGCACAACATCCAATTTGTAGATTGGAAATGATCAATTTAGTTGTTCTGTTCTTAGTTTCACTGCCATTGTCAAGATTCCCAGTTATATCTATTGCATCTCTTTTGGTTGTGTACATTGATCTAGATGGGATTTCTCCCCATTTCTGGCCCAATGGGAAGAGAGGTGAAGTGAATGTTATCAAAGTCCTGTCAACCAATAGCACAAGAGTGAGTGCTGTGACCCGCTCATATGCACAGCAGTGAGACTATTCAAACTAATTTGGGATTTATTTAATTTTCTTCTTTAGTCCTGGTTTTGTTTGCATGCTCTGTCAAGCGTTTGCATGGTTTGACTTGCAGGCTCTTTGTGATTGCTGGCATGGTGCTGAGCAGAGTTAAGGCAATGCTATGTGTTTACCTACAGGTCAGGCTGTTTTAAGACCTTTTTAGGGGCATGGTCTTAGCAAACCCATGAGTCCCCTCCCACGGCTGGCTTGAGTTCTGATGATCTCTGAGAAACAACTGTTTTGAGGGGCAACCAATCTTAGAGAACATTAGAGGTCTATTTAACAGTCATTATAGCACAGACACCTTTGTGATGGATCTTTGTTCAACCCCAAATGCCTGGACACACAGTCATCACATGCATTCATTTCTCATGTGCTCAGGGGGAAAATAAGAGATAATCTATGATCTCCTTAAATATCATTACAAATGCTCATGATAATTCCACTGAAATGTCCCACCCATTCAATACTCCTCCCGTTACCTTCCATCTTCCTTTTGGCATTGCCTCAGTTTCCCATGATCCTGAAGCAAGACCCATCTAGATAGGCAATATACCCTAAGAGTTATCAATCTATTCCTGCCAGTATTCATTTTCTATGTGGATGTCTTTCTCCTACTGTCTCCCTCCACCCAACAAGTTGGGCTCAAGGGCTGCAGTTGTATCACATTATTTATCTCTTCATCTCCCACCCACAACTCCCCCCAACCCGGATCTACTTGGTGGCTGTACAAATACTCTACAAGCATTTCTTCAATCAGAGCATGTATGAAAGCAAGTGAACAAAGGAATGAAGTATTTCACAGAGAAAAATATTAAGATAGAAATAATAAAGGCTAGAGTCTGTTACATTGAACTAACAGCTATTGACTAACATGTAACACATTAGTCAAGGAGACAAAGGTTGCAGCTCCCCTAATAAGAGATGAGCCTCAGCAACAGAACTAAAATCCACTGTCCTACTCTTGCTGTGACCCTGCTTTTTATTCCCAGTCTCTCCATCTTTCATTCTTTTCTGGAGAGAGAACACATGAGTCTGTCCGGGAACCTGTCACCCCCACCACTCACTGAAGTCACAAATTCATTAACTAAGGTACGATTCAACCTGGTCTCATTACAAAACCAAATCAATAAATATTGATTGAGTGTCTACTAGGCTGACAGCGAGGTGAGAATGAGGGAAGGCAGGAAACAAAGAAGCAAGAAGCTCTATACAAATAATCCACCTTACTAATGGCCAGCATGACACACTAATTCATATCCTGAGAAGTCAGTAGGCATGCTTGCTGGCTTTCAGCAAGCAAAGGGAGGGGAGGTTCTCTAATGGTTCCAGAAAAAAATCCTTCTCAGGCAAGAGGGAGAGGAGAAAGTTGTGTAAATAATGAGTTTACAACTACACCCTGTCCATGTATGAGAATTCCAAGAATGATTAAACCTGATTGTGACCCCTGGATTAAGAGAAATTTAAAGTAACAATCATCTAGTGTGCTTTCTTTTTCTTACACATGCTGCTTTGTTTTTTAAGATTTATTTATTTATGCATACAAGAACTGGGGTGTAGGCCAGAGGTACAGGGAGTGAGAGGATTCACCAGAGATAGAATGGGGAGTAGAACAGGTGGATCTACTGAAATATACTGCTGAGGGGAGCAGCAGGCGAGGCAGGAGAGGTCTGCTGCGCCATGCTCCCTGGTCAGGGATCGAACTCATGCTGTAGCAGCGGCTGCTAATAGTTTTATAGTGCTGTGCTTAACCCCTTGGGCCACGGGGGAGGCCCCCTTTCTATAAGGAAGGCAATGTCTCTGCTTAGTCATTCACTCATTGGTACAATAGTTAATTGCTCCATGCCCTGATTTGTTCACTTTTTAAAAGTAACACGGCAATACTGTTGTTTATCTCACGTTGTGATTACAAGTGTGTTTCATAGATGTAAAGATGTAAACAATTGTTAGAAGTTGAACTGCTGTATGCTTCAGTCTAAGAAGTTTTCAAAAGTTCACTATGTATATAGTATTGTAAAGCAATGTTAACTTAATTTTTTAAAAAAAAAAAAGTACTATAGATTTCAATATTCCACAAAAGAGCACAAGGAAATAGAAGACCTGAAAATACCATAAACCAAGTAGACCAAACAGACAACAGTCCACCCAACAAGATAATATATATCATGAAACATTCTCCAGGGTGTAACATATACTAGGTCACTGCTATCACTTGAAGTGGGCCTCCCCAAATTCATATGTAAAAGTCCTAATCCTTAATGTGACTGTAAAGACATAAATAAGGTTAAATGAAGTCATAAAGTTGACACTCAGATCTAATAGGATTAGAGTCCTTATAAGGAAGCATTAGGGAGTTTGTGAGTCCTCCCTCTCTGTCTCTCTGTCTCTCTGTCTCCCTCCCTCTAGCTCTCTCTCGCACATGGGCTCTCTCTCTCTCTCTCTCTCTCTCTCTCCCATTAGGACACAATGAAAAGAATCTTCTGCAAGGCCAGAAGAGGGCTTTCAAAAAGAGGTCTCCTTCCCAGTCTCCAGAACTATGGAAAATAGTAATAAATTTCTGTTTAAGCTATCGAGTCTACGTTATTTTGTTATGGCAGCTACAAAACAAACTAATACAGTCACAAAACAAACCTCAATAAGTGTAATTGGATGGAAATAATTCAAAATGTTCTCAAATTCCAGAGAAATCAATAGCAGGAAAAAAATAGGGAAACTCACAAGTAAATGGAAATGAAAAAATACACTTCTAAATTACCAGAGGGTCAAAAACAAAATAAAAGGGAAATCAAAAAATGCTTTGAGGTGAATGAAAAAGAATACACATGTCAAAGGACACAGAAACATCAATTCCAAAGAGCACCTGCACCCCTATGTTTATAGCAGCACTGTTTACAATAGCTAAGCTTTGGAAACAACCCAAATGCCCAAAATAGATGACTGGATCAAGAAGATGTGGTACATAGACACCATGGAATATTACTCAGCATTCAAAAAGATAAACTCATGCAATTTGCAGCAACATGGATGGCGCTGGAAGGATCATGCTCAGCGAAATAAGCCAGAAAGAAAAAGAAAAATACCGGATGGTCTCACTCATAGCAGGAATCTAGAAAACTTAAATAAGGGACCAGGAAAATGAATAACTGTAAGAAAGTGAAAATCAAAATCAACCAAAAACTATGAACCAGAGACACTCTATGGGGGGTGGGGGCGGGGAGGGAAGGATTGGGGTCAAAATAAGGGGGTTGCAATTGTATGGGGAATATAAAAATAAAATTTATTTTAAAAAAAGAATACACATGCCAAAAAAAGTACTGCTTAAAGATAAATTTATAGCTGTAAATACAATACAAGAAGGAGGAAAGATCTCAAATCAGAAATCTTCTTCCACCTTAAGACACTTAGAAAAAGAATGACAAACTGAACCTAAACCAAGTAGAAGAAAGGAAATAATAAATATTAGAGTGGTAATTTAATGAATTAGAGCCTAGAAAAGCATAGAGAGAAAAACTGATTAAACTAAAAGCTGATTCTTTGAAAGATAAAAAAAAAAATAGATGACAGTTTAGCTCGACTGAGCAAAAGTCACAAACTATGCTTTGGATAATGCCCTCAGAGAACTACTTTTGTTCTTCAAATATTTTCTCATAGGGCTCCAGCAACAGACATGATTTCATAGTATCACCTATGCTTGTTCTTCTCTTTGATATGAATTTTCATTAGGTAATGGGACAATAGGACTCAAAGACAGCGTTCCAGCTGTAGTATAAAGAGCTTAGGTCAAAGGAAGGAGTCTTGAAGTCACAATAATAACAGATAATACTTCTGAGAGCTTGTTATAGTCAAGTTCAAAGTACCTTACATGGACCCTCCCTGGTGGTGCAAGGGATTAGCACAGCACCTTGAAGCTATCCACAGCTACTGCAGCAAGAGTTTGATCCCTGGCCAGGGAGGTGACCCAGATGGCAAGACCAATAGAGGGTCTCAAAAGACAGACCTCTCCTGTCTCGCCGGCTGCTCCCCTCCACAGTGTATTTCAGTAGATCTGCCTGTTCTACTCCCCACTCTGTCTCTGCTGAATCCTCTCACCCCCTGCATCTTTGGCTTGCACCCCAGTTCTTGTATGCATAAATAAATAAAATGAATCTTTAAAAAAAAAAAAGAAAGAAAATGGAGACCAAAGTTGAGTAATCTGCCCAAGGTCACGAGAGGCTGAGCTGCAATAGTCTATGTCTTAATCATGCTGCATGACCATGGTGACATGGGATTATAATCTAGGACTGGATAAAGTTGGCAGTGGAAGACCCAGGGCACGTACAGTATCAGAGACTTTGGTCTAGTTCCCTTGAGGGACTCAGCTTTCTTTAAGATTTGGTTCTCCCAAGTACTATTATTTATTTACTTTTTCACCCTCTTTCAAATTTCCAGTTACTTCCTCAGATGTCACCCTCCTTAAGAATTTGAAGCAATGACTATGACTAAATTAAGAATCAGAATATTCCAGAAAGTCAGAACTGGGGGGAGGGAAACTTTGAAATCATTAAGAACTAAGTCTGGAGTTTGCAGTGAAGGAGACAGAGGTCTAGAGCTTTTGCTTGGTTGTTAATGAGAGAAAATTATTTACATAAGGTACAAATTAATACTTCTAGTTTCAATAATTGAAGACAAGCTAACAACAAATCATTTGTAAGTCTTTCTGAAATATTTCTGGCTCTTTCTGGGAAAAGAGAGCCTTGACCAAGGGTTTAGATTTGGTTGCTCTGAAAAACAAAACTTTCAAAACACCTGTATGCCTACGCCATTGAATCAGAATATTTGGAGTAGGGTTGGACACCTGCATTTAAAAAAAAAAGAATGCCCCCAGGTGAATCCCAAGCATCATAGAGAAGGTTAATAACCATTAGCTCAGACAGTATTTGATATATATATATATATATAATATATATATAATATATATTCCTGCTTCTTAGTCAACCAACACTTTCTTTAGTCAAGGACTCAACTGGTGATCGTGGAATCGTTTCCCATTCCATAGTTAGCCCTTTCAAACAAGGGCTGGGCTTCTTCGAAAAGCAAAGTAATGTGATTGTTGTCTTGAATTATTTCTGGGAATAAAGAACCACCTTTATAGCATGCAGCCACCTGCAGGTATGCCATAAGCTAAACATTAAATTTAAGAAGATCAGGGTGCTGGAAAAAACACAAGCTCTGGAAATAAATTGGCTGGTGTTTGTCTAATCCAGATGCCTTTTACCTGATATCTGCACATATCTCAAGCAGCCTTCCCCTCCCTCGGCATGCAGATGCCTGCGGGTCCCAGGACAACCATCTGGCCCAAAGCCAAAATCAAGCTAAAAATCTAGAGACTTTTAGTTGTTAAAAAGAACGTTAAGTCTGG
>NW_023602975.1:0-9276 GCF_014898055.3 Talpa occidentalis
ATGTTTTTTTGAAATAACGGCTTCACCTAACTATGTGTCTGAGTGTACACACATGTACACCCCTGCATGCAGGTTCACGTATGTGTTGTGCTTTATTTTACAAATAAAACATTTAGAAACAGAGTCAACGAAGGGAAAAGAATTAAATGATCCCTCCAGTGAGAAATAAGCACTGTTGATACAACACATAAGCACTTTGTAGTTAAAACACCTTTTCACTTCGTATTTGTTTATTCCATCAAAGTAAATGCACTCAAAAATGGATTTTCACATGACCACAAATTCCTTTTTCGGTATCATTTCTAAAGTCCAGTATTTAAAATGCTAAAATGTTTTCCTTATCTAAACTTCTGCAGAAGTTTCATCACAATGCAATGGAAGCAATCAAGCAAAATAAAATGAAGCCATAAATGGTTCCTCTGTAAATAGCAGTCCTGGCACCCCACTCTAGTACTGCACTAGAAAGTTATTATGAAATATACCATCATAGAAGTTCTGATTCACCGAATTTTATCACCTCATCTGTAAGAATTGGAGTCCCCCCAAAGCAGCTGTATCTCTATCCCAGATGCTCCACTGGCACTCCTGCTTCCTGAGCCCCTCCAGTGTTGACTGGCAACTTCTCTATCCCATTTTTTGTGCCAGACCACTACCAACCCAGCCACCATGTGACAATAAACAGGAATGATACCCAATTGTACTCTTTGGAAATGAAATGACAGTTTTCATTAATTTAGAAATTCCAGACTGCATATGAACATTCTCTGCAATGATTTCTCTCCCTGATTAAGTCAATGACTAAGCCAGTTCTCTCAACCATATTATCCAGGACATTTGCTTTGATCCTTTCCTCTGGTTAAAAACAAGTGTTTGTTTCTTCATGATCAGGGTCTAAAAGGTAAGAGGTGAGTTTACTTCAAGACAAATATGGTCAGCCCCTACTGAAATCTAGAAGACAACCCCTGTGGTTCAGCTGTGTGGTCCTGAGAAGCATGTAGGGCCTCTGAAAGGTTTGGAGAGACACAGGGAGTGCTGCAGAAGGAGGCCTTGGCCCAGTTCCAACAGGAGGCATGGTGCCGCTATGTGTCCTGCTAAGCGCTGACATCTGTTCAGGACCATGTCCCTGCAGATCCACACTGTGAGGGTATTTATAATGAGGTTGTGTAAACACGCTGCCCTGGAGTCAACATATTTTATCTCTGCTTAAAGACAAACTCTTGCATCATTTGGAAATTTTTAAAAAAGAGATTGGGAGGGGGTTGGAGCTAGAAGAACCACTTTACTCAAGTCCGAAAAGATACGTGCTTTTTAAAATCTTCTATGCCATAATCTATTGCCATAGTATTAAGACTAATAACTGGTAATAAAATCTAGTGTTGTTGGCTATAAAATAAGCTTTTAAAACAGCATCTGAATAGCAATTACACACATGTGTTTGTATCTACGGAGGCTACCCTCAGTGTCAGGTTTGATGTGTGATGTTATAGGGTGTCTGTAATTTCTGCCTCACAGCACGACGGGTCTTTTTATGTCAAAAACCAAATGCAAGATTGCCTGTCCTTACACATCAATGTGCCACTTGTCACCTGAATTTAAATCATGTATTATTCTTCTGTGGTCCAACAACCTGATTATTTTCAGATAGAAATTTAAAGCAAAATGGCACTTGGGTGTATGTAGAATGGCCTGTGGCAGGCCTCCGACTATTACCGACAGCATTCTGGCATTTGGGAGGGGGAGATATAATTTTTTAAGGGCAAGGGTCAGCAGTAGCAGGTCACTAAGAACTGCTGCAGGAAGTCACTGATTCCTGGAAGCTATGACTAGTGTCTTGACCCCTTGGAAGTGTTCCCAGACTCCTTGGCTAAAGCAGATAAAGCTCAATTTATGCCCTTGCTTATATGTATTTTCTTGCTGATCTTTGAAGAAAGGAGAAAGAAGCCTGTACCTTGGATTTGATTTTGCAGAGGACAGAGAAACACTTTATTCATTCAGGCAGTGTACCAACAAATCTCCATCGGGCATTTACAATGTACCCAGAGTTTTATTAGATCCTAGAGTTACAATGATGAGGGAAAACAAATATTCCTACATTTTCATGAGGCATAAGATTTAATGCATAAGATTAATATTAAACAAAATCATGCAAATAAATATTAAATTGCCCCTATGATAAACACTGCCAGTGAAAAGTGTATAGTGCTCTCAGGCAACACAAGAGGGGAATTTGGAATAGTCCAGCAGATAAGGGAGGGCTTCCCTGGAAAGGAGATAATTGAGATCATCTGAAAAGTTAGTAAAAATTACTAAGTGGCATAAGGAGACCCCTCCATACACCATTGTAGAAACAGGGAATGCGAAATTCTGCTGTAGGGGAATGGAAAACCATGTGACTAAAGCAGAGATGAGGTGGACAGAGAGTTCAAGAGGGAGAAAGATGCTCCCCATCTATGGTCCTGCACAGCCTATCAAGACCTCGTGTTCTCAGCTATGTAGACAAAATTAAAGCAAGCATACTTTTTTTTTTTTAAAGATTTTTATTTTTATTTATTTATACAAGCACTGGGTACAGTCAGAAGCGCGGGAGGGTGAGAGAATTCACCAGAGCCAGAGCGGGGAGCAGAGCAGGCAGAAGGACCGAAGTACACTGCTGAAGGGAGCAGCGGGCGGCAGGAGAGGTCTGCGCACCATGTGGGACCCTCCTCTGGTGGCCAGGGAGCAGCCGGGATCGAACCTGCACTGCAGGGGCTGCGGGCAGCTTCGCAACCCAGCGCTCAATCATTGCGCCACTGGGGAGGCCCAAAGCAAGCATACTTTTAAAAGAGGTGATATGTTTTATAAGAGAAATTAAAGTCAACACATAGGGATTTGCTGGTATTACAATATACAGAAGGAACAATGCTAGGGGCTGAAGAAGATGCTGAGATGAGTACAACAGGCACATAATACATAAGCAGTCCAACAAATGGATAGTGGAAAATGACCCAAGTTGGGAAAGAAAATCCTTAAATAATATAAAGACTTACTGAAGGGAGAATCATGTAAAATGACAAGAGGCAATGACGTCTGGGGAAGCTTTCAAGGAAATAGTCTGATGAACAGTCAATAGGATTTCTGTAAGCAGAAATAGAAAGTATGTGATTGGCATTATTGACAGTGCTATCAGTGTGAGCAAAAGCCAAATGCCAAAAAGAGGATCCTGTTGGTCATCTTCAGGGGAAATTGTAGAAACCATGGTAGAGTTGGGGTGCGGTACAGGGTATGCATGGAAATGGTGCCACACAGCAGTATCTGACAAGTATATGATGCTCTATCCTGTTATTAAACCTTTTAACTTACAATCTCAATAGGTCTTCAGAATAATACTATGAGATAAAAAGCTTTAGCAATTATTACCATTTGATTAAACTGGAGAGAGCATAACTTGTCCCAGAACAGACAATAAGCAAATGATGATTGACCCAGGATTAAAACACAGATCACAAGTTTCAGTCCTTCGTTGATTCATAAATTCCAATCACTCAGAATATGCCTTTATGATCTCGCCACATCAGCATATCATTTTACTGTTAAGTACTTAACTTTTTTTTTTTAGTCAATTTATTCTTTTTCCCTAAAAAAAAATTTAGAAGGAAACTTAACACCACTTCTATCAATGAGAAACCACAAGTTTGCCACAAATTAAAAGTAACTGTAAACATAAAGACTTTTAAAACAAAATAATTCTAGATAATATTGTCCTTAAAAGAAGTTGAGAAGTGAGCATTTCTTTGTTAAAAAGAGAGATTAACAAGTATTATAAAGGTGTTAAAAAACATGCTGGTGAGGATATGGAGAAAAGAACACTCAAATGGTTTCTGTGGGTAGGAATATTAATTAGAACCAACACCTTGGAGAGCAGTTTGGCAGTGTTTGCAGTGTATTTATGTAATAGACATACAATTTAAATATATTTATTCATTTATTTATATGCATTATCTTGAACACAAATTCTTCTCCTAGAATTCCTAGAGCAGGGATCAATGAACTTTTTGGTCTCTAGCACCTATTCAATCATGTGGAGTCAGTGCAAAAACAATCATAGATAATACACTAAAAAATATGAGTATAGCTGAATTCCAACAAACCTCATTTATTGACCTAAAATTTGAATTTCATACAATTTTACTTGTCATAAAATATCATTTTCTCAATGTTCTAAAAATGTAAAATCCCTTTTTAGCTCACTGGCTATACAAAACAAGTGTCACATTGGATTTGGAGTCCTGGGTTGTATTTTGCTGACTCTGCCCTGGAGAAATTCACCTTTGTATGAACAAGGAGAAATGTACAACTACATTAAGATGTGTCTCAAGAGGTAGGAGTATGCCCACTATCCAGGGTGTTTATTGCAGGTATAGTTTGAAGAGCAGCTTCCCAATTTCTCAAAAATAGATCCTGAAACAAGGATCTGAATACACAGAGTTTCCTTGGGAGGTGATTGCAGGAGAAATGAGTGTGAACGTGGAGATGTGAGATAGAGAATTATCAGGATCAACAAACCACCGAGACAACGGAGGCAAATACTGGTGCAGAACACATCTCTCTAATGCTGTTCTCTCATAAGAAGCATGAAATAATCAGTGTCTACCAGATTCCTAGCTCTTGTTAAACAAAGGCTGCTTCAGGCTCTCTTGCATATTTCAACTTGCTAGGCTTGTGGATTGCACATGCTCTGAATGGACTGGAACAAAAAAACCTCCAGTAGGTGTCGCCAGAAGCAACTTTCAGCCTGAAGAGGTGAATGTCAAGGGTGTAATAGCAAAAACAGCACTTGCTAATTAGCAAAATGTGATAAACATGAACCTGAGAATGGATGAATTGTCATTTGTCCATACAAAGTAAAACAGTGCTCAAAATATTCGCAAAGATAATGCCCAGTTGTGGGGGACCAGCCGCTGTCTACTCGTTCTCACCTTTGTGCTCAATTACAAGATACCACTCAGGCTCAGGGTCTAACAACAATGGGGTTTATCGAAAAAACAGGAGATTGGAAAAGGAAAGAGTTTTTAAGGTCACAAATGGTGTGTTGTCTCACCCCAGATAGTGTCCAGTAGCCCCAAACAAAGGCTGTTTGTGAGAGATGGGGCTGTACAGACAACAGGGCCTGGAGTTAGTGGCACACCAATCTGTAGTGCACGAGGGCCCAATTCACGGGGACAGCTGGAGGTGCTCACAAGTGGGGCCTCAAAGGTGACACTGTTGCACCCCACAGCAACAGTTTGAAGCCTGGGCTGGAAAGCATTGGATGCTGGACCAGACAGTGATACACTCAACACCAGGAGGCAGTACTGGAGAACCAGAGGCAGTGGCTAGCTCTGAAAGGTGGCTGGACTATGTACTGGTCACTAACCAATAGTGCTAATTCAAACCAGTCACCAGGTGGTGGTGTCAGAGACATCATTGCTACAGCTTTTTGTGAGCTATTGGTATGAAATAATAACTAGCAGCTCTTTGAAAACAGGCCAAGAATGACAGTGCTCTTGCAGGCAATGTCAGAGGCAGGGACAGAGGCCTGTACAGGAACTGAGTTTCTGCAAAGGCCGATGGAGGGTTGGATGTCTGGGAGTCTACAAAGTCTGTGGAGGTCTGCTGAATTCCACACAGGTCATCTACTGAATGCTTATTTCTTCAGAGGTTGGCTGTTGAATTCTTTTCTCTTTGGATGTCAAATGCTGAGCACTTCTGCTCTCTTCAGACTGGCTGCTGAGTGCTTCTCCTATCTTTGGAGGCACTTCATTTTCAATTTGCAAAATTACTCAAGTCCTTGACTAATGGTTGGAGAGCTTGAACCTGATTGGTCTGTTTAGCTCAAACCTGATTGGTCCATTTGTGATCCTGGCTCCAGATACAAAAGAGAAAAGCCAGGGTAGTTCCATGGACTGGAAGACTTCAGTTTCAAAAGGAGTATTATTATATATAACAGTTCAAATTACATTAGCTTTCATGGATATATTTCAGTATACGATACTGAGAAAAACGTAGAATCTGTGTCATTTTTATTATTATTATATAATAATACATGTATTATTATTACATAATAATAACAATATGTAACATTTATGAAGTTTTAAAGAATGCAAAACTGTAGCAAATTCAGGGATAGCTGGTGCATTTGGAGCTTGAAGGAAGAAAAGAAAGCTACATGGGGCCTCCCCCGTGGCACAGCCGTTGAGCGCTGGGTTGCGAAGCTGCCCGCGGCCTCTGCAGCGCCGGTTCGATCCCTGGCTGCTCCCCGGCCACCAGAGGAGGGTCCCACATGGCGCGCAGACCTCTCCTGCCGCCCGCTGCTCCCCTCAGCAGTGTACTTCGCTCCTTCTGCCTGCTCTGCTCCCCGCTCTGGCTCTGGTGAATTCTCTCACCCTCCCGCGCTTCTGACTGTACCCAGTGCATGTATAAACAAAACAAACAAACAAACAAACAAAGAAATAAATAAAACATGCCTCTATTAAAAAAAAAAGTTTAAAAAAAAAAAAAGAAAAGAAAGCTACATGGAGGACCTCGCGTTTATCTGTAGTGCTTTTCTTATTGGAAAAATATTAAGTATAGAAAGTTTATCCATATTTATATTTCAGTTTTTCATTATATTTAAATTTTCATAATTAAAAGCTATAAAGAAATTAGTAAAATCTGTAAGCTGGGTTGGTTAAAGGAGTTAACAGCTGGAAGAAAGTGAATCAGTTGTACAAAAATAAATAAAAGGAAACATTTAGAGTATTTAGTGGGGAAGTTTTCAATATTCCATAATTTTAAGAATGTCATTGACTTTGGTAGAGCAGAATTATATGGAAATGGAACATGTAAATACATTTATAATAAAATAGCTGAGAGTATTGAAGGAAAGAGCTAGCAAAGAACCTTGAAAAGGGTAAGTGGTACACTACATAAATGAGTATAATTATTATTAAAAGGCAGTGACATTTTGAAATGTTCCAACACTTGATGTTAGTTGCTGAATATTTATGTAAATTACTTTGTCTTTTGTCCAAACAAAAATTTCATTTTTCTCCTCTTATCTTTTTTGTCATGATAGTAGAATTTGATTTTTATGAAATTTCATGCATATTTTAATCTTTTGCAAATATCAACAGCTGAAATTTAAAAACATTGAATGTTGTTTGTGCTTATATATAATTAATTATGGCAAAGATGTTAGTAACAATATGTCTAACAAATATTAAGTGATTACAATATGCCAGCAGTGTTCATTGAATATATAATCTCATGTAATCCTAGTCAACCTTACTATGTAAGTATATTGCTTTCCCTAACCTAGTTTGTAGGTGAAAAAACTGAAACTGTGACATGCCCAAGAATATCAAGTTAGGATGTGAGGTAAGTCGGTATTTGCAGTAAGTCCTGTTAGTTCATTAAGAGCTTTCCTTATTTATTCTGCATTACAGTGTCACCCAAAAGAAAAGCATTTGTAAGTAAAATTCCAATGTACAAAGAAGAGATATATCAAATTTTACTTCAATATTTCTCAAAATGGTTCACAACTAGAATTTGGAAATCTTTGGGCTCATAATCACTATTAAAATATTAATACATTATATTATAAATAGATTAATCCTTCACCATAATTTACTTTTACCAATCTAATTACACACTTGGAATGTCCATGAGTTAAATTATACTATGCCAGAGAGCTAAGACAAATTAGTATACAACTACTGCATGCACTCACTAGAACTTTTTTAAAAGGTGGAGATTCAAATAAGTGAGTTGATACAAAGGTGTTAATACAAAAAAAAAAAAAAAGAAGTGAGGATTTACTTTAAGAAAATACTCCCTCTACATTCAACTGAGGATGTCAAGCCCAACCCCCGCTCCCACTAAGGATGGTGTTACCTCTGGTGTTTATACAACACCTCAGCACCTGGTCAGTGTCCCATTCATTGTCCAGCTTTAAAAAGTACTCAGTGAGAAGCTTGGCTATCACTAGCATAATAATGACAGGTGAACAGGTGTCAGCTGACTCAAAACAATTCCACAGGTTTTGATTTTGAATGTACTGGTCCTGAGCTTTGCCTGTCATCCTTGCCTTTCACCTGAGATATGACCCCACAAGCTGTCTGCTCAAGGATTTGGTAAGAACAACGGTGTACTGTTTAGTCAACTGTTCTGTGTGGTACCAGCAACCCTAAAGTCTCAGTACTTACCATGACATGTCTTCCTTTACAGGAGGGATTCGAGTCTAATGCAGGTATGTTGGTTACACAAGGACCAAGTAGGGGCTTACCTAAGCTGAGCTGAGGTCACTGGACCTGCTCTGTGTCTACTCATCTAGGGATCCAGACTGAAGAAAAAAGCACTGCCCAGCATGTAATGTTCTCACGGTGGAGGGCAGGTGTTTGAGGTAGAAGGAGATAAACCACACAAGTTCATGTAGAGCTCCTGATTAGACATGGATTACCTCATATCCATGTGAAAACCACTGACTAAAGCATGCCAATAGTACAGGGTCATATCTCCACCTGTAGGGAAGACACTGAAAGAGTTTTGGCAAAGAGCAAGTATGTAAGGTCCAAGAATTGCTAATAATTGTTCCATTTAGCATAGTAGTAGAAAATATCAAAGAAGGAGCGGAACATGTACCCACCAACATATTGCACTGTTATGGTTGATGCTCTCTCTCTCTCTCTCAATCTCTCTCTCTCTCTCACAAACACACACACACACACACAGAGCAGTCTTGCCTACTGCCTATGTTCTGATCTATTCTCCATGAGGTAGAAGGCCTGACCAGCTGTGCTGGTGAATGGATGGGTAGGTTTATCTAGAGGGGAATCATTAGCAAACCCACTTGGCTCCACTGGGGACTTCTATCTCTGTTTCTCAGTCCCACAGTTAGACAGGGAAAAAAGTATTCTTTATTGACTCCCCTTCAAAGTTCTGGTGATTGCAGTAGTAGTAGTAGTAATAGCAGATAACATTTGTTAAATACCTACAACATAAATATATGATCTAATTTCATTATCACAATAAAGTGGAATTTGTTAGGTCCATTCTATAATTTAAAAAATCAAATCTCAGAGAAGCAATGTGGTCCTCCCAAGGTCACACAGTTAATACATTGGTAGACCTGAGTTTCAATGCCAGGCTTATTGGAAGCCAAAATGGACCTTCCCTAGCCTAGCCCACATGGGCTTGGGGTGGGGTAAAGGTGGGGGAAGAGAGCAGTGAAGGCACCATAAGGCAGAGAGTCTCAGATGTCGGGTATTTTTACTGACTTGA
>NW_023602977.1:0-9252 GCF_014898055.3 Talpa occidentalis
AAACGATCTCTATTCAAAAGGGATGCTCCTCGCCACCTGATACCCCCTTGTCCGGCAATCCCAATGTTTCCTTGGCCTGAGGCACGCCTTTATGAATTCCTGTCTTGGGAATGGCAGTCCCTCGCTCGGTCTCCCTCGCGGCGTCCCCTTCCCAGCTCTCGCCCGAGACTGGGGTTCCCCGGTGCGCGCCACGAGGGCTCTGGCCCATGAACCCCTGGCGCCCGCCGCCGGCCGCCGGTCCCCGGTTCCACTTTCACTTTCGGTCCCGGCTGCACTGCTGGCTGCGGCCGCACATGGTGAGCGGCTCGACCCCAGCGACCCCAGGTACTGTGCCCTCGTCCCCGGTGCACCCCGCGCGGGGGGTAGAGGTGGCAGAAGAGGCCGGGGTCCCGATATCTTATCTGCGCTGCGCTGGGGAAACACGTCGGTCAGGGACGCAGGAGAAGAAGTGGGGCTGGGAAGCGGGCGGGGGAGTCTTGGGGCCGGCCCCGACTAAGGGAGGGGAGCGGCGGGGCCCGCGGCCAGCCCATTCCGGCTCAGATCCTTCCCCACCCGCACAAGGCGCGGGGCGCAGGGGCGCTGGGCCTGGCGCTTGCTCCGCGCGCTCCGCTCCCCCTGCGCGCTGCGCTCCGCCTCGCTGCTTGCTTCTGGCCAGCGGCTCTGTCCACCAGATGGACTCCGGAGTCGGGCCAAATGAAAGGGCGTGTTGGCTGGGGCGAACCCCTGACACAGGCGCCTTGGAGACAGTTGCCCGAGAAACGAAGGCGATTTTGGGGGTCTTTACTGAAGTGGCGATATTGTGGGATCAGCGTCCGGAGTTCCCACAAACATCAGTTTTCTCCCTCTTTCTCCTGTGTTTTTTACACTTACCTGTCCTCACTTCACTCTGTTTGTATGTAGCCTAGTTAAATGCAGGTAAAACTCTCCTGTTTGAGCAAATTCAAATTTCCTGCTCAGTTGTGTTAGTCTCCGGTCGGCCTGCAGGTGAATTTCGAGAGGAGAAGAGAGCAGACTCTTCTTTACTCTACTTGCAGTTTTCACGAAGTTTCTTTGTGTAGGCCAGGCTTAGAAAGAAATGCTGTTTTCGACTGAGTGTCTAGTATATTTGCTGTCCATTTAGGATATGGCCAACAATTTAACAAACCTTTTTTAAAAAGAGATTTATTTATTTATGCATACAAGAGCTGGGGTGTAGGCCAGAGGTGTGTGGTGTGGGGGGGTTGGCGAGAGCATTCACCAGAGACAGAGTGGGGACCAGAACAGGTAGATCTACTGAAATACAGTGCTGAGGGAGCAGCGGGCAAGACTGGAGAGGTCTGCTGCGCCATGTACCTCACCTCCACGGCTGGTGGGAAATCTAACTCGCATGCTGCAGTGGCTGCTGAGAGCTTGATAGCGGTCTTTAATTAACCCCTGTCCCACCAGGGAAGCCCCATTTAACAAACTTTTATAAACTGGCCAGAGTTGTCTTTTTTCCCCAAGGAGTTGGACCTTGTACTAATTACAGCACATTTTCAGGTGCCCCTAAGTAGAAAAATTCTAATGTTAAAAAAAAAATCAGTATTTTATCATTTACTAGCAGTGACACGCAGTTACCAGTGGTTGTTAACATCACTGAACATTTTGGCAGAAGGTCCATTACTTCTTGAAGGATTTCACATTCCATAGTGTCCCAATAAAGGGAAGGTGACATACCTGAGGCCTGTTGCCTCTCCTCTCTCTCTGACTTCCTGTGTCAGTGGAAAGAGTGACAGTCACCAGTTAAGGTTCCTAAAACTATCTTGAGCTCCTCCTGTAAAATAAAGTTAGTTTCTCTGTTACTGCTGCCCACTCATGGACAGCACTGCCCATAAAAGATGCCCTAGTGAGATCAGAGACCAAAGGAAAATCCTTTTTAAAACTTCAAAGAAACATGGTCTGGGTATTCAACTGCCTGCTTTCAATTTCCCTAGGATAGCTCATAGATGTCACAAATTAAACATTTTAAAAAAATAACACTTGATTCTCTCTTCTCCTTTTAAAACTGTTCCAATGGCTGATTTTCTCTATCTCAAGAAAAGAAACATATGCCTGCCCACCTGTTTATTCTAGAAACCTGGCAGCCATCTTGATATGTCCTTTCCCTCGAATCCACTCCAGTCCACCCCAAACGAAGATGTTGAATCCACTCACTTGCCGTGTCTCTCACTTCCTCTGCCTTCTCCTCCTAACTCCAGCTTACTCTAGCTAAACTACTCTCTAATTTGTCTCTTGGCTTTAGTCCTACTCCTTCAGTCCTCCATGTTCCACACAGCAAGGAAGGTAGTTTTCTTGAAGTGGAAACTATCTCCTGAGACTTCCTGGCTCAAAACCCAGTGGCTCCTCATTGCACTTAGGATATGATCCAAAATCCTTGATGTGCCTTCAGGCTGTGTGGTGGTCTGGCCTTTGCCTGCCTTCCCACATGCGTCTCCCTCTGCGTGCTGTGTTTCGGGTTCATTGGCCTTTATAACCAGCCTCTGAGCCTGCAGATACTGCTGTTCCCTCTGTTTGGAAAACTCTGTCTCCTCTTTTCTTAGCTAACTTGAACTTGTCCTTTGAATCTCAGTTGAAAATCTCAGACAACACCCAATGTAAATTCATCTGCTATTATTTTATCTTTCAGTGTATATGTGTGTTTTGATCTTTTATGGCTAATTGTGTTGGTAACCACATACATATATATTTAACCACATATATACATGTGGCTTATTAAAAATACTCCCCATAACTGTAAGCTCTTTGCAGTCAGAGACCTGTGTTGTCTTACATTAGTAGTGTCCAGCAAAACTCCTGACATTTAGTAAGGGCTCAATAAATATTTGTGGAATGAATGACTGAAAATATGTGTAGCGGCAGGAAGGGCACAGGTTCTCTATGACCGAGCAGACAGGTAAAGGAGAGGAGTCCTGGAGCCCTGTGCCTTTTTCAGGGTTTTATTGAGTTTACCAGGTACACAGCAGGCAGGGGTGCCAGGGGGAGAAGAGGCTGGTAGGCCTCCCAGCTCCCAGCAAGTCTTCACTCTTTTTTGGGCTTTCTGGCGTTCTCTTGTAGCCTCTGCTTCTCTGCTGGTTCTCTTCTGGTTTTCGCTTGTTCACTTCCTGTTAGTTCTGCTCCCTCTGGTGTCCCCGTGATGCTGCCCTTATAAGCCCAGTCTTAGTCCACATGTACCCACCTACGTATGCCCACACCCTACTCCAGGTGCCCGCCATCAGGCATGCATTCAGGACCGCAGGGATACATCATCAATGCTAATGGCGGGAGGACAGAAAAGCCAGACAATCGTTTACCCTACAATATGTTAACTCATTTAATCTTCTCAATAATCCAGTGAGAGAAGTGTTCTCATCTTACGCATGTGGAAAGTGAAACTGAAATTAAATAACCTGTCCAATGTCACACAGTAGCAGGACAAGTGTGCAAAGTCAGATTTTCTTTTCTGACTGTAAGCTCTGTGTGTGTGTGCACATGCACACATATATTATTGATATGCTTATATAAATACGATATATGTATGTATACATTCTGTCTATATTATATGTTCCATTTTGGATTCCTGGCACTTCATCCTTCTGAGACAGCCATGTACTTTGAGACAGCCATGTACTTTGAGACAGCCATGTACTTTTTGGCCTCCACCCCTGCAATGCGTTTGATATGATGTCCTCCTTTATATTTCCTGCTTTATACTTCCCTTGGATAGCTAATTCCTTCAGCAGCCCATGGTCTTGCTGTCAGCTCAGAACCAATTAGAATTTTGGATCTCTTATTTGGGTGTTGGAGAAGCTAGGGGGCTTTCAGAGTTTCGGTACAGGCACAATCTTTGCTGAGTGTCTACTTCTTAGGGCCACACCCACTAACCTACTGCCACTGCATTTCCAAATGGATGCATCACACAAGTTCCCTTTACTTCTGCCCTTCCCTCCCCCCACAACTTCAAGGGAGAGTCATCATTCAGTCCCTGCCCTGGGATTCTACCTGAGCAGGTAGGGCATGAATTCTTTACCATTTGGGTCTTTAAACTTTATTCTTTCCCTCCAAATTGGGCAAATGTTTTTTTCTGTTTGATGTACCCTTTTGTTGGTTCTTACACACACAAAAAAACAAGAAACAGCAGCAACATGGGGAAAAAAAAAGGTTTTGTCTTGTCACAACTTTCCTCTCACCTGGGTGGTGCCTCCTTGTCAGCTTGGATCTACTGTGTTGGTGTCCTTTCTGTTTTGCCTGTAGATTCATGCTGCAAGGAGGGAAGTAAGCACTTTCAACTGTGTGTGGGGACAGGCACAGGATGGGAGTGAAGAGGGGGCAGAATACAAGCATTTTAAATGAATATATTAGCGAGAAGCATTATAATCCCTTCGCAGAGGGATTCTG
Organism: Talpa occidentalis; assembly: GCF_014898055.3. Classification (NCBI taxonomy): domain Eukaryota; kingdom Metazoa; phylum Chordata; class Mammalia; order Eulipotyphla; family Talpidae; genus Talpa; species Talpa occidentalis. The sequence goes on from NW_023602977.1 coordinate 4,393, forward strand.
GGTTAGGAACATGGTTTGGCAAGGATTATCTTATCTTTGGCAAGGAGCTTCTTAACTGCCTGTACCATAGAGTTTCTGGAAAGTTTTACAACAAACCCTGATATCCAACCTCATCACCATAGATTCCTTTTTAGTTTTGTGGACAGGTTTTTGGCATCAGTCATTTAAAAATCTTCCCAGGTGACATTAATGTGCAGCCGGAGTTGAAAATCACGAAGATGGAGGGAGAATCCCATGCACCAGGATCCTTTTGAGGGATGCATGTTACAGTATTATCTCTTTTCTCATCTGATCCAAATGTGCAGGAGCCAAAGGAACTGGAGGGAATTAAGACCAATTAGCTGAGCTCACCTGACTGGGGCTCCTCCTGCCAAACACCCATTAAAGAGGCGTCTTTGTCTAAAAGAGAAAGAAGTATGCTTGGTTCTCAGAGTGTGGATTGTCAGCTTTCTGAAATTCACTTTTTTGTGTGTGTCCTGTGGCCTTAAAGTGCAAATGATGATCATGGTGATCGGCAGCTTGGAGCATGGAGACACTTCTCAGCTGGCCTCTCCCACAAGTTCTCCTGGGTTCCCTTCTGTCTGCCTGGTTGCCCTAACAGCAATTTCCTTTCTCCCTTTGTGTTTTAACTCCTGCCCTGACTTGCTCCCCTTGCCTTGCCTTGAATGCACACCTTCCTTTCCAAATCCAGCCTTACCCAACCAGCTCAGATGCTGGTCTTGCATGAAAGCAGTTGTAGGGTAAAGAAAATATCAGGCTTTTCTGCCCTTCCGCCATCAGGATAGATGATGGATCCTTGTCCTGAATGCATGCCTGATGGCGGGCACCTGGAGTAGGGTGTGGGCATAGGTAGATGGGATTCAGCTGAGCTAAGACTGTGCTTTTAAGGGCGGCGTCACGGGGGGGACGCCAGCAGCACCAGCAGCAGCAGCAGCCCCAGCCAGCAGCAGCAGAACCGAAAGAGAAGCCGAGAAGCAGCAGAACGAACGCTAGAGAGCCCAGATAGAGTGAAGACTTGCTGGGGGCTGGGAGGCCTGCCAGCCTCCCAGCCCCCAGTCAGCACCCCTGCCTGCCATATGCCTGGTGAATCCCAATAAAAGACCTGCAAAAACCACTGAGGACTCTGACTCCTCCTTTACCCGATCTGCATGGGATCAGAAAACCTGCACTGTATCCAGTCCTGCCCTTACAATGGCGTATGTCGGCAAGATCCATGCAGACGGGTATTGGAGCCCTCCGAAGACCTGGAGGGACTAAGGAGAACAGACTTTGCCTGTGACGACGCTGGAGGCACCATGGCGGTATAGAAGATGGATACGTCCACGAGCTACAGGATGAGACCTGGCGTGAAGGAGACGCCCGAAAGGACCAGCCAACGACACCGGAAAGGACCAGCCAATGACCCCTGAGGCAGCAGGCCATTGCTGAAGCAGGGAGAGGCCAATGGACTGATAGACTGATGAACTGATGATTTTGGACTGACAATCCTGCCAGAAGGCGGAGGACCTTAGCAGGTTATTATTTTTTGAGAATCTGGGGGTGGCCAGTGGGCCTAGATGGCCAAAAGCAGCCTGTGTATGCCCAGTGGCCAGGTGGAGGAGAAAAGCCAACTGAGAAAGCAAAAGCTGGTACTGATGATAAGTTGAGAAGCCCTGAGCGGCTGTTAAGCAGCCTGGGTATGCTGAAGAACTGTGAGTCTCGTAAAATCACCTGTGGGTGATGCCCTGCTCATTCTTGAGTGAGGGTGAGGAGCTGAGGAACCTGTCCTTGGGGGACGGGTGGGGAATGTGGCTTGGGGTGGAGCCCAAGCCGAATGCAGAGTTTGGATCCCTACCCATGTGATTGTGCAGTGGGTTGGCTTGAGTGCAGGGTCTGTGAGTCGCATGGGTGGCCATGAAGGCCGAGTGTTGGAGCGACTGCAGACAGAAACCCTAAGGGTTGGCGATTACCCCAACAGAATAAAATTGCCAATCCCAGAGCTAGTGCATCCTGGGGGTGGATGCTGTGTGCGCCTTGTAGCCGAGACTACAGCCAGAGAAGGCCAGGAAGCCTGACGGCTCCTGGTATGTTATAGTAGATGCCGTGAGTGATTCCCCTCCCTCGTATGAGCAGTGCCTTCGGCAGCAGATTTGGTGGCTCATCTGCTGGTACCAATAATTGTCTTTTGCACTTGGTTGGTGCCCTGCCTGGACTTATTTGTGTTCTGTTGTATTTTGTTATATTGTATTTGTTATATTTGATGTATTTGCTTTTGTGGGCCATGGCTGCATTGTTTGTTTGCTTAGAAAATTGTATATGTATGTATAGACTGTATGGCAGAAAACCCTGAGGGGGTGGACTGTAGGGTAAGAAAATATCAGGCTTTTCTGCCCTTCCGCCATCAGGATAGATGATGGATCCTTGTCCTGAATGCATGCCTGATGGCGGGCACCTGGAGTAGGGTGTGGGCATAGGTAGATGGGATTCAGCTGAGCTAAGACTGTGCTTTTAAGGGCGGCGTCACGGGGGGGACGCCAGCAGCACCAGCAGCAGCAGCAGCAGCAGCCCCAGCCGCAGCAGCAGAACCGAAAGAGAAGCCGAGAAGCAGCAGAACGAACGCTAGAGAGCCCAGATAGAGTGAAGACTTGCTGGGGGCTGGGAGGCCTGCCAGCCTCCCAGCCCCCAGTCAGCACCCCTGCCTGCCATATGCCTGGTGAATCCCAATAAAAGACCTGCAAAAAACCACTGAGGACTCTGACTCCTCCTTTACCCGATCTGCATGGGATCAGAAAACCTGCACTGTGCCCAGTCCGGCCCTTACAGCAGTCCAGCACCCCTGGCTGCCAAAGTCACTCTGTCCCTTTGGAAATATTCCTTTCTCCCCCACACCCTTTTATGTCCTTATCCTTAAGACACTCCACACTTTCTCTGTTGTCTTTCATGTGGGTGCGTGTTTTCTGGCCTAGATTTTGAAGCCCTGGAGAGTGGGATTTATGTTTTGTGTATTATCTCCCAAATAGTACTCAGCCCCCAGCTTGTAGGGAGTGGGAACTATTATTTGTTGGATGATTCTAAAGAGAATGTAGGTCATTGGTACCCTGTCACAAACTATGATGAAAATCACTTGTAAACGGTTTAATTATTCCCAGCTAAATAAATATAAATTAACTTTTGGCATGTAAATTTGACAAAAACACCACTGTTACAAAAAGTCACTGTAATGGTGCCTTTCACCTCTCCCCTCCCCCTTTGGTTTTCAGTCTCTGTAGAGTAAGTGAATTGGTCAAGCTTTTATGCCATTGGCCTCTGTGGCTGTCACCCTTTGCCTTGAATGCAAAAGGGTCTTGGGAGTGTGGGTGCCTGATGGTGGACACCTGGAGTATGGTATGGGCGTGTGTAAGTGGGCACACCTGAGCTGGAGCCTGAGGCTATAAGGCCACATCACTCAGAGACAAAAAAAAAAAAAAAAAAAACACCTGCTACAGCGGAATGGCAATGAGAGGAGGAAACCATCAGAGAATGGCAGAAAAAGCACAAAGAGAAAGGCTAAAGATTCGCTGGGGCCAGGCCCCGGCCTCCCTGCCTTGCCAGCCTGCAGGCTTACCCCACAATTGACATAGAAAGAGCATTTAAGCTTGAAAAAAAGCCACTGAGGACTCCAGGACTCTTTGCCGGACTCATTTGCCTGAATCAATAGAGAACCTGCCCTGTGCGAGCTGGCACTACAGTCTCCTTTCTAGGTTTCCTATAGGGTAAGGTAAACAAGTATCAGGCTTTTCTGCCCTCCCGCCATTAGCATTGATGATAGATCCCTGTGGTCCTGAATGCATGCCTGACGGCGGGCACCTGGAGTAGGGTGTGGGCATATGTAGGTGGGATTCACCTGGGCTGAGAGACTGAGCTTATAAGGGCGGCGTCACGGGGACGCCAGCAGAGCAGAGCAGAGCAGAACAGATGAGGATGAAAGAGCAAAGGGAGCAGAGAGGCAGAGGCCATGAGAGAACCCCTGGAGAGCCGTGTACCTGTGTACCTGGTAAATCCCAATAACAGCCTACCGAGGGCTCCAGGACTCCTTACCCCGTCTGCCTGATCATAGATATCCTGCCCTGTGCCCATCCTGGCTCTTACACCTATGTTTGGGGAATTCTTGGTTAACTTGGAGGGAGGCAAGGTTGATCTCCCACTGCAGAAGCTGGGAAGTCCAAGTGTTTGTTTTCTCCACCTTCCTGCCAGGTAGTTTGGACACCTTCCCTCAGTTCAGACAGTCATTCAAAGTTGGGATTTTGAGGCTGAAACGAGAAATACAAAGTTGCGGGTTGGTGGCAAGCTCAAGCTACTGGTGGCTGCAGCCATGTAGCTTCAGCATTTAGGCTTCAGGCTGTGGGGCTGCTTACCCCAAGGTCCAGGGAAAGTAGGGTGGTCGCCTTCGAAGTCGCTCTGGCTGTGCCCTTTGCCTATTTCTGAGCCTGCTTTTCCAAATGTGCTGGCAACTCTGTGACCTACTTAGGGCTTCTGAGACCCAGCTGGTTCTGTTGTTTTCAACAAAGAACCCTGACTGCTAGACTTAATTTAAACATTAAAAGCCAAGTGATGCTTTTTATTGGTAGGTGTTCATAATTATTGCTAACCGCACAATTTTTTCTCCTATGAATCAATGATACAATTTTGCTTTCAGGAAAGACCAAGTACTTTTGAAAATTTGTATCTAATAGCTATTAACCCTGCACAGATCTAAAATTACGCTGTTCTGAGATTTTAATGTCTCTTATTTTTTTTATTTTTGCATTTATACTTTTGTGCCACTAAATAGTTTGAACAAGAAGATGAAATCTCTGCTCTCCAGATGGCCCCTTGCCACCTTGCCATTTCTACTTTCCGCGC
>NW_023602979.1:0-9244 GCF_014898055.3 Talpa occidentalis
TGCCTGGGCCTCCCTGGTGGTGCAAGGGGTTAAGCACAGCACTATGAAGCTATGTGCAGCCTCTGCAGCATGAGTTCAATCCCCGGCCAGGGAGCTACCCACATGGCGCAGCAGACCTCTCCTGTCTTGCCCACTGCTCCCCTCAGCAGTGTATTTCAGTCAGTCTGCCTGTTCTGTTCCCTACTCTGTCTCTGGTGAATCTTATCACCCCCCACACCTCTGGCCTGTACCCCAGCTCTTGTATGCATAAAAATAAAATCTTTAAAAAATTTGGTATGCCACTGTGATATAGCATATTTGAACTTCTGTTTCCATGCCAGCAAAATTGATTTGTACAATGTCATTGTTTCATTGCTCTCAAAAAAGAGCTTTAATAGGTATTTATTTCTCCATTTGCCTATTTCTTCCCTCTTACCTTCAACCTAACCCCTAGGATTACTAGGATTACAAAAAAGAGTTTTATAAAGTTTTGGATTAAGGTTTATATTTTTTATTTAGGCATGTCTTCCTCAAAATTTCTTTTAAAATCTCATATTACCTTTGATAATTTTAACATGCTGTCATGGATTATAATTAGATTCATTGCAAATGATCAGGATTATTTCTTGTCAGTGTTGCCTTTCTCTTACGGTCCTTGACTTAGAGTTACATGTGGTAAGAGTTTTTATTTTAAGTTTTAAAATGGTCAGTTAGGAAACAGGAAAATTATAAAAACTCTAGAAGCCCCTTGAGAATTTTTTCATGCTTTTGTTCTGATACACTCTGTTTTATAACATAAATCTTAAGGGCAGTTTTCTTCCATTCATTGCTGAGCATTGGGGAGTCGAGAGGGGAGGACCTAACTTCAGTTTTAAAGTTGAGATAAATACTGAGTCATCCTCAAAATTACCTTCAAAGCATTTTGTTGAATAAGATGAAAAGTTTAGCAAAATTTAGAAGTTCTTACTATGGTCTCTCATTTAAAAATTATAATTAGGTTACGGATATTTGGTTACTCTCTTGTGGTTTATCAAAGATCTTCAGAAAAAGCTTTTAAAATTGAATTTGAAGTCTATTACACATACCCAAGTTTTTGTTCTTTAGAATGTCAGCTCCTTCAGAGTAGGGCTTTTGTTTACTGTTACATCACCAGCGTCTGGAATTGTGCCTTGCACCTTACATAAATAGTTGCTGTGTTAATGTCTACTTGGTTTAAAAAATTTCAGTTCTTGTTTCAAATTGAGATTGACAAGCGTAGACATCAACTCAGTTAAGTCAGCTTGGACCTCAGTTCATAAAGCAGCCTTGATTTGCTATATGATTCCGTTTCCTGAGTAGAGTTTGTACACAGGTACACAGGTACTTTCTCTTTAAACTTTTATTTCTTTTTGACTTTGGAGTGTCAATAACCAACTCAGAAAATGGTCTTGTTTCTGTGACTTCTATGAGGGAAGATTGCTATGTCCTGGAGTTTCAACTTCTTTGCTGAACTTTGAACAGATTCTTTTCAGAGTGTTTTCTGGCTGATAGGAAATTTTTTGACTAAGGGGTTAATGGAGTAGAGAAGAATCAAGCCCATGATACAAACTATTACTCAAGCACAACTTTAGAAAGTGTTCTTGGCCACCAGAATGTTTTATTTTAAATTAGCGTCTTAGGTATTCCAAATATCCACTGACCTTATCTTGACTGTTATCTGAGTCGACCTCAAGAATTTCATAGCATTTCCTTCTGTACTAGCTGTTTTCATTTGGACTCTAAAAATAGCTGAAATATGTGTAAGACATAGTACCTCCAAATTTTTAAACTTTTTTTGACTGAGGAGTTATGCATTCAGGTATGTACACTATAAAACAGATAAGATCAATGTATAGACAAGGATTAGTAAATATTTTTAGTTATATCAGTTGGGCCATCTGAAGCAAATATAAATTTTAGACTGGCCTTTCCACCTAGATAAAGCAAGCTTTCCAAAACTGGTTATAAATAAGCAAGGATTTTTTGAGATTTTTCAAATTTTCTGTTATAGTTCTCATTTGGCCAAAATACTAAAAACTAACCACATACATAAACAGAGGAATTATACATACAAACATGGATATAATGTGCATTTTATAGTATTTATATCATCACATAAGTTATTACAAAATTCGGAAATCTGTACTTGAAGACATGGAGTATAATTCAGCCTTAGCTAAATTTCTAATTAATTTAAGAGCTAATAGGCTGAGCTGTTTTTCTTCCAATATTGGATTTTTATCACCTAAGAAATACTAGAGATATCTTGATTCTGTCACTATCATTTTCCCACAATAGGGTAGTCTCATGACCACAGGGAATTCAACATGAATTTGCTCATAGTGGGGAGGTTTGTGAGTTGAGTTACAAAATTGCAGAAGTGGGGAACTGAAGGTGTTTGGGGGCTCCAAGCCGGGTCACTGTCCCCGGGTAGGGTTTCACATTCCATTCTGTAGTGCTGGACGCTTGAATGGCTTTCTACTATCCTACTTACCAGGGCATGAACATTGTGCTGGAAGCTTAACATACCTTACCTCATTTAATCCTTACAATGAATTAACGTCATTTTTCCATTTAAAAATGAGGAAGCTGAAGTTCTGGAAAATTGGGTGATTTGCTTAGACAGTCTGAATGATCACATGCTCGTAAGCAAAAGAGCCAGGAATCTAGTTTGTACGTGTCAGACTTCTGCTTGAACTTTGACTTTTAAAGTTATAGGGGTCAGGGGCCCCTTTGAGAATCTGGTGAAAATGCACAATTGTCCATACAATTTTCAGGTGGCTCGTGGACACCTGCTCCATGAGCCCAGGCTATGGGCCTAAAAACTGCGTGGATGAGACAAATCTTTCCCCTTCTTTTGGCTTCACAGGATCTTTCCCTTTAAGGTTTCTTTTTCCAAAGTGAAGGTGCTGGTAGGATGAAGTATTTGTGACTAATTTAAAACCTTCATATTTTTAAGAAAATAAGTTACCACTAACGTATATTCTCCCCTTCCCCCACAAATGCTCTTTTTCATGACCTTTATCTGCAAATCTCAGGAAAGGCCATTTCCTCAATGGGACAATTTACTGTTATGAAAAGTTCCTTTCAAGAAGGAAAGGGAGAAGGCTCTTAGTGGAAATTCCTTCATCACACCACTGAGGGTAGTTCTGTCTCTGTCTTCCCTACCAGACAGCACCTTTGTGCCACCTGGGAGGTGTGTGGCATTTCCTCCTGGAATGAATGGGTGACTCATACTTCCTTTGTGCATTAAGCACATACCTCAGCCAGTTGTTGCACCCTCTGCTTCATTCTTCTTGTTACATGCACTCCCTGCCTGAAAGTGGCATTTCCTTTCCTGATAACAGTGACTTTGTTCATGTCACTTTCTTAATAATATATTGGTTTAGCAAATTTTCCTTCTTGTTCTCCATCTGTTAATGGCACTTGAATTTTTTGCTTAAGACGCTAATTTTACTGCAAGAAACTGCACATCACAAATCCTATATGAAAATTGGCAGCAAGGGGTAGACACAACTTTCCTTCTCAAGGATTTGCACCACTTTGTAGATTACCCAAATTAGATTACTAAAAGGTAGTAGTATTTAGATTTATAAATAGGACAGAGTAATTGTGCTATTTTCAACAAGCTTTAGCCCAGTAGGCTAAGGACATAGACAAGTAATCTCATGCTGGGTGGCAGCAGCTCATTTTCTCTGTGAATGTAAAAATATCTTATCTTTGCTCATAGTATAATTATTTAGTGGCTCAGATTTTGACTTGACTAATTTTGATGTCAGGCAAATTTTCAGGGAGTTGAACTTTGTACTGTTTAATTCAGCTGCAGTAGGCAGCGAGGTGTTTTTTGGTGCCAGATGAACTTAGGTTCAGATCCCTGCTTACTACACTGTGTGACCCCCCAGAAACCAACAGAACTACTCTGGATTTTGTTTCTTTCACATGTGAAATGGTTGCATGTGCCAGTCAGAGCGATAGCTACTTTTATTGTGGTTATTGGGCACTGACCATATGTGCTAGGCACCATACTCGATCCTTTCCCATGTTCAGTGTAACCCTGGATGTAACTAACTTCCCCCTCCTGCCATCTCAGTGACGGAGTGGAGCAGGCAGCCTCCAGACCAAGGGGTGGTTCTGACACAGCACACTTATTGACTGGCAACTGTGGTTTTCAGTGTACAGTTATTTTTCTCCAGCCATCACCATTTTCTTTTTCATCATGTCAGTTTGTTCATTACTTGGAATATTTTACTGCCACAAAAAGATTAGAGAACAAGGACTGATGTTACCATTAAGTTAACCAACTAAATTCAGAGCCACTGAGAATTGCAATCGTCATAGTCACTGTAACATTCTTTTTTGAGTTTGGTGTGAATTATTTAGGAAATAACCTTACTTCTCATTCACTCATGTTTTACCCTTGTAGATACTATTTAGATAAGCACATGTTTCACTTGTTTGTATTACTATTACCGGCACTTATTCTGAAGTCGAGTTTACATTAAGTGGTGACTTAAGGAAAAGAACACATAACTTATTTATTACAGTAGGGCGAAAGAAAACTGAAGCATGTTTAATAATGAGGAGTATGTCTAAAATTGTGTATCCTTTGTTAATGTTTGCCCTTTACCACTAAACATAAGCTCCAGTTGGTCCTCCCAGTGCCTGGCTGGGGCCACTAGTCAATGAGAGCCCCGGAGTAGAACTCACATCCACCAGTTTCAGGTTTAACTTATTTCCCTCAACAATCCCTTGCTTTCCCAGAGAGACTGCTGTTTTTCATAGTGGAAAGCAATTCAAGTATTAATGTTTTCTAATAAGTGATTCTATTTATTTTTTAAGATTTATTTAATTTATTTATGCATACAAGAGCTGGGGTGTAGGCCAGAGGTGCGCGGGGTGAGAAGATTCACCAGAGACTAAGTGGGGAGCAGAACAGGTGGATCTTCTCACCCCCCGCACCTCTGGCCTACACCCCAGCTCTTGTATGCATAAATACACCGCTGAGGGGAGCAGCAGGAGAGGCAGGAGAGGTCTGTGCCATGTGGGTCAGCTCCCTGGCTGGGGATCGAACTCGTACTGCAGTGGCTGCGGATAGCTTCATGGTGCTGAAACCTAACCCCTTGCACTACCAGGGAGGCCCTAATAAGTGATTTTATTTTATTTTTTTTAAAGATTTATGTATTTTTGTACAAGAGCTGCGGTACAGGCCAGAGGCGTGGGAGGGTGAGAGGATTCACCAGAGACAGAGCGGGGAGCAGAACAGGCAGACGACTGAAATACACTGCTGAGGGGAGCAGCGGGCGAGACAGGAGAGGTCTGTTGCGCCATGTGGGTGTCTCCCCAGCTGGCCAGGATCGATCCCACGCTGTAGAGGCTGTGGACAGCTTCACAATGCTGTGCTCAACCTTCTGTGTCACCGGGAAGGCCCCCTAATAAGTGATTTTAAAAGGAAAGAAAGGGAAAGAAAACAAAAAGTTACTGAAGACAAAATTTAGTGAAGGAAGTTGGTAAGCATTGACTTTTTTGCACTAAAGATGTGAATGGAATTTTATCCTGTTTGGGTTGGGGACTCAAGCTATGATAAGGACTAGTGTTACCTGCATACTTATTGTAGAGGAAACACTCTTGTAAGTGCTTTAAATGTTTTTGCTTATTTTGACCCTCAGCAATCCTAAGAGGGAGGCACTACTAACTATCCCCATTTTGCAGATGAGTAAACTGACACACAGTACCTTGCTTATGGTTATGTGGCGAAAACCACCCCCTGAGTAGTTCTTCTGGCTCCTTGGTCGCATCTTCCTAGCATGTAACGTTGGGCAAGGGACAGGTGGGCTGCCAGCGAGCTGGTGCCATTAAGAACAACTCGACTCTTGGGCCTCCCCGGTGGCGCAGCAGTTGAGCGCTGGGTTTCGAAGCTGCCCACAGCCTCTGCAGCGCCAGTTCTATCCCCGGCCGCTGGGCGAGGGTCCCACACGGCACGCAGACCTCTCCTGCCGCCCACTGTTCCCCTCAGCAGTGTACTTTGTCAGTCTGCCTGCTCTGCTCTCCGCTCTGGCTCTGGTGAATTCTCTCACCCTCCCGCGCTTCTGACTATACCCAGTGCATGTATAAATAAATAAATAAATCTTTAAAAAAAAGAACAACCCAACCCAGTTTAGCCTCCCATTTTGGATCTTGTTTTAAGTATTCATGAAATATTGATTACTAATTTTAATTATTATTACTTGTCATTTTCTTAAAATCTGTTTTTGAAGTCAAATGAGGCAAAGAAAGATGAGCCTGAGAAGGAACATGAAGTGTGACTAGGTCAGCAGGGCTGCGTTGAGGGTGCGGAGCTGCTAGAGCCAGCTATCCAATGGGAAGCCTTTTGAGAGCTTGTTCCCTGGTATCAGGCTGATGAAATACACCCCAGGAGAGTACCTGCTGAGAGATTTTCCAAAGCAATATCTGAAAGCCCCATTTAAGGTGAATTTGGGGGCTCCTAGAGTCAGAATCTGCATCCAAGCAAGAAAAAGTAGTAGAAAAATAATCTGAATTGTTACTCCATTTTTTATTCTTCTGTAGGTCAAGTTTTGGTTGTTTGAATTGTTTTTTTAAAAAAGATTTATTTATTTATGCATGCAAGAGCTGGGGTGTAGGCCAGAGGTATGGGAGGGTGAGAGGATTCACCAGAGACAGAGTGGGGAGCAGAACAGGTGGATTGACTGAAATACACTGCTGAGGGAGTAGCAGGTGAGACAGGAGAGGTCTGCTGCATCATGTGGGTCAGCTCCCTGGCCAGCCGGGGATCGAACTTGTGTTGCAGTGGCTGCCGACAGCGTCATACTGCTAAGACTTAACCCCTTGTGCCACCAGGGAGGCCCCTGTTTGAATTGTTTTTTTCATTGAGACTTTTATCATTATATTCCTTGAATGTAGGGTAATTGGATATGGAATAATGGATAGAAGGCAATTCCTGTTATCCTTGATAGCACATATTTATGGTCAGTTCATCCTCTTTTAAATATGATGACATTTCCGCTTATGTATTTTTCTTTTTTCTTTCCGAATTATGTTTATTGAGTCTTTTGTCTTTTTAGATAGTGCCTTCTTGAAATAAAATGTCCTTTGGGTATGCTACTTAAGTAGTTTAACAATATTGAGGGTGTATTTCTGAGATACCATCTTTGCTTAGATAGGTGTGTCCTCTGTGCCTTATTCCTCAATGAGGAACATAATTTAAAAGGAAATTCTTTAAAATCTAAGTGTGACCTTTATTAAATGGAACTATATTTAAATAAAAGAAAAATAACTAATGTATTAAAAATTTTCTAACTCTTTCTTGGAGCATTTGTGTGTATGGAAGAAATATTTTTTTACATCTATTATAGAAAACCATCTTGTAAATATGTGAAGAGTCATTTTATGTGTGATGACATCATGAGTCAAAAATTTTGACTAATGAAGGGCACAATGATAGCTTTTAAGGACTGAAGTCCAGGAGTTTCTCCATCTATATCTGTCTAGAATTGTAACCACAAGTTATTTCCTTGATTTTATCATCATCAGATCTTTCTTGGTAATACTAATATGAGAGCAGTGGAGCTACTCTGTGGGCAATAGAAAATGTGTTGGGTAATCTGTCAAGCACTAGAAATCTGCTTTGACTAGAGTATTTGTTTAAATGGATATGGACCTTTATACATTTTGAGTTCTTAAATCCTCTAATTCCCTTTCTCTATGGCACTGCAATCTTGCAGCCATTTCTGTGTAAAACAGAAGAACTATAATTTTTAACCTGACAAAAGTGAATGTTGAAAAAAATAGGTAGCTATTCCTAAATACATTCATTATCAGGCTCCATTTTCACTTTGTGTAGTTATAACTTCCAAAAACATAGCTTGCACTGCTCACTGTCTGTGGCCAGACAAGATAAAAGGAATAATTAAGACTTGTTCAGGAAATCATTAAATTTCCTGTGAATTAATTGAAATACAGAAAGGAATATTGGCCAAATCAGACCAAAGTTGTCTGACTTTTCACTTTCTTCTCAAGAAAAAGGGAACAGTTGCTATTTATCCGTTGCTTTAGAGCATTTATGAATTAAGCTAATAAGCAAGCCCAGAATGGCTCAAATTCAGGAATTTTGAATAAAGAAATTGATCTAATTCATTCATTGGAATGAGGTATAATAAATAATCCTATAATTAACTCACTAATTAAAATGGTTGAAGAATGGCAGGCCCTGTTCCCCTCAGCTCTGGGGAAACCTAAACAAAATGACCTTTTCTATGAAAGACCAAAAAATAGAGCACACCAGTCTTTGCCCATATTCAAACCATGTGCAGCACCATGTTAACCTGTAATTCTTGGTAGTAAAGTGTCATATATGCTAAAATCTCCTGTTTAATCTTGGCTTACTTTTAAAAATATAAATCTATTGCTTTAATCTTATAATGGAAAATCTTTCTCTATAGCACTTAACACTTCATTTCCCATGATTTACTTGTCCTTCTCGTACTGGAAAGAGGACAGGAATTGTGTTCTCTCATTCAATGCTGTATCCTCACCACTCCTTGATACCTCGGTTTAGAATGTATTCATTGAATGAATAGATGAATCTTTCTAAAAAGTACCCTATAGTAAGTTTTTTTAATGATGTTACTGTGTTTCAGAATCATTGTGTTCTTCCTAGTATCTTATTATTTAGGGTAGCAAAGGAAAGGTCAGGGCAGTCATCTCTGTAGATAATGATCCCAGTATTTCCTGAAATTAGCTCATCATTTCACTCTTTCCTTGAAAGTTAAATGCCACAAACAAAAAAAGGTGCTTAATTACTTTGGTTTCAGTTCAGTTTCAGTATAATTAGGAGACCAGTATGTCCTTTTGATGGAATTTTTGGGTCCTCACATGTGCTAGAGTATAGTGATAATGGACATTATCACCATGACTGTAAAATAGGTAATTTATTTTTTACTAAGGACAAAAGAAAATGGATTAAATTAAACAGACAAGGAAAAAATACCATTAACTTTGAGGCAACGTGACTCTTGCCATGCTAACTGTCAGAGGAACAAGTCAGATGCTTCAGATGTTTCATTATTTATGGCCCACTTCAGGGTAGCTGTAGCACTGGCCTGGAGTTAGGCTAATACTTGTTAACTCTCTTTTGTTAGATGATCTCTGCCGGGGATAGGCTTTATTTCACCCTATCTCCTTCATCTCTTTCCGGATGAAAAGTCTTCTGACTCTGCCTAGCCTAAGAAAA
>NW_023602980.1:0-9242 GCF_014898055.3 Talpa occidentalis
GCTTTCTCTCCTGCCCCTTCACCCCCAAAGCAAGAGCAGTAGGGTGAGAGCAATAGGAAGAAGGGAAACATTTATTGGTTTTAGAAGTCTGAGAGCGCAGATGGGCGCAGAGCAGGATCACCAAGATCCGGGCAGACAGGGGAAGGAGGGTCCTGGCGCCCGCAGTGGCTTTTGCAGGCTTTTATTGGGATTTATCAGGTACACGGCGGGGCAGGGCAGGGGTGCCGAGAGGTGGGTGGGGAGGCTGGCAGGGTCCCAGCCCCCTGGCAAGTCTTCACTCTCTCTGGGCTCTCCGGTGATCTCTCGTGGCCTCTGCTTCTCTGCTCCTTGCGCTCTGCTGCTGTCCCCGTGCCGCCGCCCTCATACTTTTTTTTTTACCTTACCCTACAAGCACCTTTAAACTACGGCAAAAGGTGTTACCGTGAAAACTAAACGTGCTCCCATGGTCCCGCCTCCCGAATTCAGGTGTTTACTTCTTTCGGTGTCTCATCACACATAGGAAAAATTGAAGAGACTTTTTACCAAGAGGGTGGGTGTAGGGGCAGGAAGGGACACGGGGCGGGTTTTCTATGATCCAGCAGACCGGGTAAAGGAGGAGTCCTGGAGCCCTCAGTGGCTTTTGCAGGTTTTTATTGGGATTTACTGGGTATACAGCAGGCAGGGGTGCTGGGGGGCCGGGAGGCTGGCAGGCCTCACAGCCCCCAGCAAGTCCTCACTCTGTCTGGGTTCTCTGGCCTTCTCTCGTGTTCACTCTGCTTCTCTGCTCTCCATCTGCTCCTGCTGGCGTCCCCGCCGCCCCTAAAAGCCCGGTCTTAGCCCAGGTGAATCCCATCTACCTCTGCCCACACCCTACTCCAGGTGCCGCCATCAGGCATGCATTCAGGACCGCAGGGTTCCGTCATCTATCCTGATGGCGGGAGGGCAGAAAAGCCTGATACCTTTTACCTCACCCTACAGTGGGCAAGTAAAAAGGAGAAGAGATGGAATTAGAAAACAGGGAGAAAAAGGATCAAGGGAATGTTGGGGAGGGTGGAGAGCAGAGCGATTTAGGGCAGCGGCTGAAGGCGTCTATAGCAAGCAGGTGACCCTCCATGATGGCGGCTCGGGCTCTGTGGCTACGATCTGGCTTCTGTGAGAGAGACAGACAGGATGGCAGACAGGGATGGTGGTGCTTCATACAGGAACCCTGTCTTCCCAGGGGTCAGGCCCTTGGAGGCAGGGGGACAGAGGTATAGCAGCAGTCCAGGCTGGGCAACCTGCATTTGCTGAGTGTTGCATTTGCCTGTGGCACACAAGATGCTTCCCAGGTCAAGTCTCTGAGCCACTTTTACATGCCCAGAATCAGATCATTAATGGACCTTGGGAAGATCTGTTTTCTCCGCCCCAGTACCTGCTATTGTTAGGAAACTCTAGCAGCCCAGGACCCTCACAGACTGAGTCTCAGTCACTGGAGGAACCCCTTCTTATCTGTGAGACCCACTAGCACATTGGCCTCCACTTTAACATTTTTCCTTATCTGTATGCGTGTCCAGCATACGTACACACTGATGTCCTCCTCTGGAGCGTTTTTCCAACCTGATTGGGGGAGGCATCTGGCCCGTCTTGTTGTTCTGGAATTTCCTCTCCATACCCTTGATGGAAACTGTAAGGAAAAAAATCTTTCTTCTACCCTCTGATGTTAATGGTGGAGTTCTGTGAATTAAACTATCAATTTAAATTGATAATTAAATTAACAGGAGAAAAGAGCCAGATTGATAGGAGAAAGAGTTTATTACACATGCATATAGGAGCTTCACAACCCAAACAAGCACTTAGGCTGGAGAATTTATAGGCCATTTTAGCAAAGGGAGATAAGTTATAGGAAAGGCAAGGAAAATGGGGGTGGGCTTCTAGAGACAGGGAATTGTAGGAAGGTAAATATATGGGGGGAACTAATGCAAGAGAGAGGGCTATTTTAGCAAATTTGTTTGTGCAGACCCATCTTGGTGCTGACTTTGTCCAGAGATAATAGTTGTTTCCCTGCCCTGGTAGGGAAGATAAGAGGGGGACATCTTCACAGAGAGAAATTTATGACCTGTTTTTAGGCAGAAAGGGGGAGGCCGTAGAATTCCTCCTGTGTTTGCTGTTTCTTAATTGCCTTCAGCTCAAAATAAGCCTTATGTTAAAGTGGCATTTTTGGGTAGGGTAGTATATTCTGGTCCCCTTCCAAATTTCCAGCAAACTCTGGAGCCCACAGTCTGTGGATGCTAAACCAGCAGAAGGAATCCCTATATGGTTTCAGTTTCTGTTCATCAATCTTGGGAAAATTCTGTTTTCTCTGCTCTCCAGTTAACTTCACTTATAGACTAGAGCGCTCCTGTGGTCAGTAGTTATTTATCCCCTGATACTGTGGGGTAATATGGATGAGGGAGAACCAGACCCTGAAGAAGGAGACATTATTTACATGAACAAGTGTATGTTGGATGACAGTGTCACAGACAGACTTCCAAATTTTTCAGGGCTGTGGTGGCTTTAGAATGTGACAAAAGGGAATGCTGATGGAACCTAAGTCGAAAATCCCAAAGCATTGAACCTCAGGGGAATAACAGAGGGAAACTGACAGTGATGCCGCTACCACGTTCTTTCAGAAACAAGGTGAGGGATGGATACTCAGATTGTCCTTCATCAGCATCACTCACTCCCTTCTTCAGCTGAATTTTTTTTTTGAATTTTTTTAAAAGATTTTATTTATTTATACAAGCACTGGGTACAGCCAGAAGTGCGGGAGGGTGAGAGAATTCACCAGAGCCAGAGCAGGGAGCAGAAACAGGCAGACTGACAAAGTACACTGCTGAGGGGAGCAGCGGGCGTGGCAGGAGAGGTCTGTGCGCCATGTGGGACCCTCGACAGCGGCCAGGATCAAACCTGGGCTGCAGAGGCTATGGGCAGCTTCGCAACCCAGCGCTCAACTGCTGCGCCACAGGAGAGGCCCTTCTTCAGCTGAATTTTATTGAACAGGGACAGGCTCACAGTAGTCTTCTGCTTACCTAGATTTTCTGGGTCTCTGGGTAGTCTCTGCTCTAGAATACACTGCCACGACCTTGTCTCTGAATGGCTTTACCTCATCGCCCTTTTAGTCCACTTGGTTGATCTTGCAGAATTGTGTCCTTTTTGGTGAACCTTTCCTAGTGAACCCCCTATGCTGGCTTGCCCTGTCCACACTGCAGCAAGTGTGCCCACCACCCTTGTCCATCTCTCTGATCTTAGAGCTGCAAAGAAGGGGTTGAACAAAAGCATTAAGTGTCCTAAACTATAGCAGGGATGTAAGGGCAGGAACGGACTCAGTGCAGGTTTTCTATGATCCAGCAGACCAGGTAAAGGAGGAGTCAGAGTCCTCAGTGGCTTTTGCAGGTTTTTTAAATTAGCAGGTACATGGCAGGCAGGACGCTGTGGGGCTGGGAGGCTGGCAAATCTTCACTCTGGGCTCTCTGACCTTCTCTCATATTCTCTCTGCTCTTCCTATGGCTCTGCTTCTCTCTCGGCTTCTGCTGCTTCTTTCTCGGCTTCTCTTTGGCTTCTTCTGGTGTCCCTGTGACGCCACCCTTAAAAGCCCCGTTCTCAGCCCAGGTGAATCCCATCTACCTCTGCCCACACCCTACTCCAGGTACCCGCCATCAGGCATGCATTCAGGACCGCAAGGATCCATCACCTATCCTGATGGCGGGAGGGCAGAAAAACCTGCATTTTTCCTTACCCTACAGGAGACTAGCACCTGTACCCTCAGATTCACTCTACTCTCTCGTGGGTTAGATTCCTCTAAACACCCCAATTTTGTCTAAGCCCATTCCTGTGTTAGAAATTGTTATAGTAAATAGCATCTGAAATAAGTTGGCCATTGACCTGGTCCCAGGCACAATTTTTCAAACAAATTTTCCTTGTCGTGGATCTGTCATCAGATTTCTGCCGACCCTGACTGTGACCTCCGACTCCTGGAGCTGCCAGCCTTTCTCAGATCTTCCTGTGCATTACTACTGCAAACTATGTTTGTCTTACTTAATCCCTGCATGCTATGGAGTGACTTTTTCAATGCATGTATTTTTGCTAAAAGCAATAGCTGTGTTCCTAAGAGGCTGTATATAGACCATGTTTCTGAGAGATTTGCTTACTGAACACAGGACAAGCACCTGCAATCTGTGCACAGATACAAGTTAAAGATGAGTAAGACGTAGCCATCCCTTCCAAGAACTCATAATCTAGAGCAGAATGTGTGCATGAAAACAACTCCCCTGCCCCTGGTTTAATGCCACCACAGACAAGTTCCAGTGCTGCGAGAAGAGTCATAATGGATCATTAGTTCTTCTGAAAGCACAGAAAGGGCCTGATGAAGGAGTACATGTGGGCCCTGGAAAGCTGAGTAAGTTTTAGTCCCAACTATCGAGATAGGGCTCTCCAAGCAGAGGGCCCAGTATGTGCAGACTCAAGAGTCGAGAAAGTGCAAGAAGCTTGGGGAAAGCAGTCTGGAGCTAGCTGTGAAGGCTCTGAGTGGCCTATGGGAGAGCCTGTCCTGTGACAGGCTGGGGATTCCAGTACAGTTATTAAAGAAGCAGGACTTAGCAGGCCTGGCCTTGGCCCTCTGTGCCTGCTGTGTGGCAGGAGAGCCAGCTAGGGGCACTGCAGTGGTCCCTGAAAGGCTCAAACCCACAGGCAATGCTGTCTGACCCCAGTGGAGGGAAGAGAGAGGCTGTTTTTGGGGATCCCAGAGCTTCCAGTTTGGGAGAGGTCTGGCTTAATGAGCAGAAGATGGGGCAAGTTGGGCAAGAGGAGGGGTCTAGGACTTGGCAGGTGAGGATGTGCTGTCCACATGGAGCAGAAGTGTGGCCGTGCCTGAACCCAGGTAAAGCTATGCAGTAGGGAAGACCAACCCGGGACTGGGCCTTGGCAAACCAAGCAGGGGAGATAGACAGGACATTTGGAGAAAACGAAAAATGACTGTGTTCAGAGCCTGCTCTTCTTTTTTAAAGATTTATTTATGCATACAAGAACAGGGGTACAGGCCAGAGATGTGGGGGGTGAGAGGATTCACCAGAGACAGAGTGGGAAGCAGAACAGCAGGTGGATCTACTGAAATACACTGCTGAGGAGAGCAGCAGATTAGTCAGGAGAGGTCTGCTGTGCCATGTGGGTAGCTCCCTGGCTGGGGCTCAAACTCGTGCTGCAGAGACTGCGGACAGCTTCATAGGTTGCGTATTAACCCTTGTGCCACTAGGGAGGCCCTCAGTGCCTGCTCTTTCTGATGCAAGTTTCCATGTGTTGACATTCCCTAAAAAAGGACTCCCCTGCCTAACAGTCCCTGAGGCAGCCTGGCCTGCGGGCTCCATGAAGCCACAGCAGAGCCACCGCCACCACCACGCTGCCTGGGGTGACTCATTCTTTCTGTGTTCAAGCAGTTGCAGCTCTGCCTCTTATTTATGAGTCCTTTGTCCCCCTAATGCTTACTGATTTGCTCTGATGCTGCCCGCACCATCTCTCACTCCATGTTGGAGTCAGGGACTGCTGTTTATTAGCCTTCAGTAAGCGTGTGTCTCTACCCAGGGTGAGTTTTTGTCGTCTGATTCCCCTCTACTCACCCCCAGCTCTGGTGGCCTGAAACTGGAGGACCAGGCCCTGACCCTACTTCACAGTAACCATGGCAACTCGCCTAAGACACCCTGCAGATTGGCCCAGCCCTCAGGCCACCCTCAGTCTCCCTCTGGCCTTTCCTGCCCTACCTTCTTCTTGGGACTCAGTTGTCAGCTGTGAAATGCCCCCTGTGCTGGGGTTCTCTCCTTTTTGTCACAGTTCCTCACTCCGCCAGTTCTGCTGCTTTCCCCTCACTGTGCTGTCTAAGTGCTGGGGACCCAGCAGTGAATATAAGGCAGGCCAAGGAGAAAAAACCAAAAAATGCCTGCCTTCATAGAATTTACATTTTAGCAGGGGAATCAGACCAATTAGAAGTCAGAAATCCAAAGTATTTAAATAAGCAAACTAATAAGATCCTTAGATGTAGTAAGTGCTTGGGAGAAAAATAAAACAAGGAAGGGAGATGGAGAATGCCAGGGAAAGGCTGTTACAGATTTTTTTTTTTTAATTTATTTGTTTATTTATTTATGCAAGCACTGGGTGTAGTCAGAAGCGCGGGAGGGTGAGAGAATTCACCAGAGCCAGAGTGGAGAGCAGAACAGGCAGACTGACAAAGTACACTGCTGAGGGGAGCAGTGGGCGCGGCAGGAGAGGTCTGGGCATGGCAGGAGAGATCTGTGCACCATGTGGAACCCTCACCAGGGGCCAGGGATCGAACTGGCGCTGCAGAGGCTGTGGGCAGCTTCGCAGCCTACCGCTCAACCACTGCACCACCAGGGAGGCCCACTGTTACAGATTTTTAAGAGGCTGCTTATGCAAAGACCCAACTATGGTGATCCAAGATTAAAATGACTGTGAAGACGAACTGGTCTGATACGTGTGGAGCCAGCAAAAATGGCAGCAGCTGAAATTGTGAAGGCCCCACAGGTTATTTATGCCCAGCTGCCATCCTCACCAACATAGGGTATTTGCCCCCCCTTGGTCTCCTCCCATGCCCCCTTCCCCAACAGTCAAGGAAACTGCATTTTCCAAAAGGAGTATTTGGTAGTGTAACTCAGGGCAGCAGAAGATAGTCCTAGCCAAACAACACACAGGACATAGATCTCACTCTGAATGGACCTCTTTTGGCTTAGATGTTTTGTGAATGCCCCACCAATCCAGACACGGGGGCTGGACCCAGTGACTGCAGATACACCACGTGTCAGGCAGAGGCCAAGGAGAGGCCAGGCCCTGACTGAGAAGAGACTGACCCCTCCCAGAGCCCCTGAGAGGTTGGACCAAAGACCCACACATTCTGAAGGTACAGAGCTAACAAAAGCAGGGGGGCCCAACATTGCACTCTGCTATGGATAGGACTCCTCAGGAGACACAGCTTGTAGGGAGAGGTTCCTGAGCTCCTGCTTTGACCTGATGGCCTAGCAGTGAGTTCGCTCAGT
This sequence comes from Talpa occidentalis, assembly GCF_014898055.3. Lineage (NCBI taxonomy): Eukaryota > Metazoa > Chordata > Mammalia > Eulipotyphla > Talpidae > Talpa > Talpa occidentalis. Next base: position 7,035 of record NW_023602980.1, read on the forward strand.
GGTCTACTGCTCTGGCTGTTCCATCTGCCTTGACACAAGTGTTTGGGAAACCATTTATTCGTAGCACAGTCCATCTGAGAAATACAAGTAGATTTGTCAGTGGTCCCCAAAGCTGACTGCAGAGCAGAAGCACTTTGGGTAATTTTCAAAAATACAACATCTTGCCTCACCCCTGGGCATTCTGATTCAGCAGATCTTGGATTAGAACCTGGAAATCTGAGTTTCACACGATTTCTGTGGGTCCTTCTTCCTTGCATCTGATAACCCTCAACCCATCTAAGTATATCAGGGCTCTGTTTCCCCTGTTGGTCTCCCTTCCCCTCCTGGAGCTGTGAGACAGTAACTGCCAACAAATGCCATGTGGCCAAACATATGTGGCAGCCTGGGTCTCCTCTCCAGGCCGAAGGCACGGGATTGCCTCTGCCTTGCACGAGGGAACCTCCTTGATGGAAAACCAGCCACTCACCCTGCAGAACTCCCTCTGAGTAGAACATGGTGACCCACAATACAGACTCCCCACCATCACTCCCTTCCCACAGGTGCAGGCAGCTCCCGTGGTGTGGGAAGCTACATCTGCCTGTGTTTGCGGAGAATTCCGAAGGGCCGTCCTAAAGGTTGATGAAACTTGCAACCAACCGGGTGTCCAGTGCGGGGGGGAGGGAGGCAGAGATGAGTAAGAGGCAGGCCTGGCTCTTGAGGAATTTACAATACAGTGAAGGAGACAGAAAATTATAACACAGCACAGAAGTAAGAACAGGTCCCACCAGAACACAGCAGGACACTGAACCCAACCAAGCTTAGGAAGGGGTTCCAGAAGGAATAGGGCCAGATGAAAGGGTTGGGGCAGAGCCAGTGATGATGAGGTTTTCAAGGCTGAGAGTTTCTGCTCGATCAAGTAATATCAATAATAAAAATGACAACAGCAGCAACAATAATAGCTAACATTTGTGGAGTGCTTGCTGCATGCCAGGCTCCAACTATCTTACATAAGTTATTCCTTGACCCCTCCCCACAAAGATGACCACACCCAAATAACTGGCACCTTAGAAAACAAGAGGTTTTATATACATGATTAAAAATCTTGAGACGGGGAAATTATCTGGGATTATTTGCTGGACCCAATATCATCACAAGTGTCCTTGTAAGAGGATAGACACGAGTGTTAGAGAGGTTGGAAGATAATACTCTGCTAGCTTTGAAGATGACATTTGGGGAGAGCTGGCCTCTAGAAGTTGGAAAAAACAAGGATACCAATAAACAGATTCTTCCCTGGAGCATTTTCCAGAAGCCCTGCTGCTACCTGAGGACTTTCAAACCCCAAAACTATAAAATAATAAATTTGTGTTGTTTAAAGTCCTAAGGTCATGGTAATTTGTTGCTGCAGCAATAGGAGACAAGTTCAACTACTTTCCTTCCCATTTCGCAATGAAGGAAGTGAAAGGTTAATCATTTGCCCTGAGTTGCATAGCAAGGAACAGACCCAAGATTCAAAGTCCAGGCCTTCACTCCAGACCCCACACCTGCCCACAATGATCTCGCTCCTGCCTAGCAGGGATTAAAGAGCAGTTCAGGCATGCTGGAGCTCTCAGGGGACCGGGCACATCAGAAGATAAACCCCGCAAGGTGGACAGGCAGGAGCTGGGGTGGCCTCTGGCCTGTTTGCCTCCTTTTCAGGGGGTCTTTTCAAGGATTTAGAATGCCCACCTAGGAGACAGAGATAGGGTCCCCCGTCCCTGAACATCCAGCACCACCTGGTGCCAGGTGCAGACTGTTTGCTGATAGGAGCCTCTGCTTTTTCTCCTTGGTCAGATGGCCCTTAAGCACCTCGCAGCCAGGTCGTTAAGGGGAGACTCGTTAGCACAGCACCTTATGCATCTTAAATTCTCCTATCTTCCAACATCTGTTTCCACCTTCTGACTCTTTTTATTCTAATTCTTTTGTTCTTTAATATCAGAAACCCTCATTCGTCAGTCAGTGACTGAAATAATTGGTCAGAGGAATTCTGAGGCAGTGTTTTAAGTGTTTTTTAAAAAATAGTATAATAGGCATTGCCTAAAACTCCAAATATGTCTGCTTAGTTTATATTCCCAGCGTTATTATAGATTGTGCTAAGATTTTCAAAGGCACAGTAGCTTACCTTTGATTAACATTTTGTAGTTTAGGGGCCTCCCCGGTGGCGCAGCGGTTGAGCCCTGGGTTGCGAGGCTG
>NW_023602983.1:0-9224 GCF_014898055.3 Talpa occidentalis
TCATCTGTGAGCACTCATATAGTACTCATATAGTATAAGCTCTCATATGGTATAAGTACTTCGTGACACCATAGTGCAGGATTTGATTTCTAAATTAATTTTTTAAATGTCTATTTTGTGTCCTTATATTAATAACAAGTTTTGATGAAGACCTGTGTTTAACTCCTTTATTTATATCCTCTTCATACATATTCAGTTTTAGTAAATTGGTTAATGGAATCATACTCTGTTGTTTTTGTAGGAAAGATGTTATAGCTAATCTCTTAAATTGTATGTGGGTACATATGTTACATATGTATTTACATGGGTTGCTTTTGAAATTTTCTTCCTTATGAATCTGAGCTTTTTCTATAGCAATATCTAACTATCAAGCTATGAATTCAATACTCATCATAATTCAAGAGCTTGGAGAAGAGTTAACTTTTTTTTCTCTTTTTTGTGTTCATTATACCTTTTTTCATTGCTAATTTATTAGGAATAATATGGACAAATTCTACTTGGTATAGAGGATTCTACTTCAATTTTAAGTGTAATTCTTAGTTTTCATTGTTACGAAGTTTAAACTGTAGTAGAGCAATTTGGAAGTCTTGTTAGATTGTAGTTGTTTATTCTAATCATTTTTTATGTCACATAAAGCTCTTTAAAACTATTTTGAACTATATGAAACATTTTCAATATATAGAAAAGTATGAAAATAATTAACAAATACTTTTGTATTCACCTGAGTATATATTTGCTTTAGAGCTTTCTCCAGTAAAATCTAAAGGTTATCCTCTCTTTCTCTTTTAACTCTCCAGAGACTACCATTATCCTTAAATTCCTGTGTCATACTTACTTGCATGTTTTTGTACTTTTATTACATTTAAACTATGTATAAGTATATATGTATATGCACACGTGTATATGTTACAATATTGTTTTTGTGTTATAATTTTACATAAATGATTTACATAAGTGTAACCTTTTGCAACTTGACCTTTTCACTTACCATGTTGCTAATATAGACTACTTTTTTAATTCCCAGCTACTGTTAAGCATTCTATAACATGATTAATCCCTATTTTGGTTATCTATTTCTTTGTTGATGGGCAGTTAGATGTTTTACTTTTTTCATTTTTTTTCCCAAGGTGCTGCATAAACAGCTTTGCTTATATCTTTTCTTTTTAAATAGATATATTAGAATTTCCTTAGGATAGATTTCTAGGAGAGGAATTGCTGGGTTATACAGTGTGCTGTTTTTCAGCATTATTAGATTAGTTAAAATTGCCTTCCAGTGGTTTATCAGTTAGTTTACTCCCAGTTATACTTCCACCAGGAATTTGAGTTCCTGTTGTTTTCCTTATCTTCTTTTCTATTTATTTTTCTACTTGTGATACACACACACACCACACACACACATACACTTGACCTATTTACTGGATGGAACATATTTTAATATTTGCATTTTCCTTTGCAACATATGTTAATATGTTTTTAGGTCATTGGCTCTCTTCTTTTTTTGAACTACTGGTTACTATTCTTTTTTTCTTTTCTCTTTTTTTTAAGATTTATTTTATTTATACAAGAGCTGGGGTACAGGCCAGAGGCGCAGGAGGGTGAAAGGATTCACCAAAGACAGAGTGGGGAACAGAACAGGCAGACTGATGAAATACACTGCTGAGGTGAGCAGCGGGTGAGGCAGGAGAGGTCTGCTGTGCCATGTGGGAATCTCCCTGGCCGGCTGGGAATCGAACTTGCGCTGCAGAGGCTGTGGACAGCTTCACAGTGCTGTGCTCAACCTGCTGCGCCACCGGGGAGGTCCTGTTTTCTATTATTTTTGTTTTAGCTTATTACATTTTAAGAATACTGTGTATATTCTACGTATATTGGTTATACGGCTTTATAATTTCATCTTTAGGCTAAGGATTGGTTTTTTTTTTAAACCATGTAATACATAATAGTGTTGTAGAAAGTTTTAAATTAAAACTTTAGCTTTCCCCCCTACACTTGGTAGTATTTATCTTTATTATTTATTTATTTATTTTATTTATTTATACAAGCACTGGGTACAGTCAGAAGCATGGGAGGGTGAGAGAATTCACCAGAGCGGGGAGCAGAGCAGGTAGAAGGACCGAAGTACACTGCTGAGGGGAACAGTGGGTGGCAGGAGAGGTCTGCGTGCCATGCGGGACCCTCCTTCGCCAGGGATCGAACTGGCACTGCAAAGGCTGTGGGCAGCTTCGCAACCTGGCGCTCAACCGCTGCACCACCGGGGAGGCCCAGTATTTATCTTTTTAAAGCAGTCCTTTATCTTGGTTTAAAATATGTTTACTTTTTCCTTCTAAAAGATTTAAGATTTTGTACTTCATATTTAGGGTCTTTTTTTACTTGAAATTTATTTTTACATATAATGTGAGAATTATGCATAATTTTGTCTTTTGTAATATGAGGATCTAATTCTTCTAGTGCCATAGAAGAATTCTGTAGAGAATTCCTGTTAGGTATTGAATGGAATCACCTTAAATTTGAGGACATTTGCAGAAGATATGTATAAGGATATACATTGCAATGTTAGTTGAAGTAGGGAAAATTGGAAGCAATATTAGTAAACTATTCTTTAATCATGCAGTAGAATAATTTATGGTAGAAGAACAGTAGAATACATGTACTGTCATCTTTATAGTATTAAATCTACCTATCCATGAGAGTTGTGTAAGTTGTTTTTCCTTTCAGTAAAGTAAATTGTGTATCTTTTGTTAGATTATTAGGTTGGCTTTTGGGTCAGTTACCATTTTTGTTCTGCTATAAATGGTATCATTTTTAAATTTACTTTTTCTAATTACTTGTTTTTGATTTCCCCCATATATTATTAAAGTTTTAAAATACTATCATTTTTTAATATTGATCACACAACCATCTGGTATCTCTTCTATTGGTTAACCTGTAGATTTTCTTATAACTGCTTATTATATCTCATTAGTGTACATGTATCTTATTTAACATTCTCAACAACCTCTAAGGATTGATATTATTATCTATATAAGTAAAGTACAGTCTCAGGGAAGCATCATATCCAGTCACAGCTATTATTGTTATCCCTTTTTATCCACCTTCCTTAGTTTCTGATGCCTCTGTTGATATTGCATACTAGCGTAAGTTAAGAAAAACTACAAAGAATTTGAGTGCGATGGGGAAGATTGGAGTCGAAGGAATACTTACGGCTAGAAGGAACAGAAAACACAAAGCTTCATAGATGTGAAAAGACATCATGTAATCAAGTATGAGAGAAGTTTTGCCCTCATTCTTGAATAATATTTTACAATATTGAGCATTTTGATTGACATTTTTTCTCTTGCATGTTGAAGGTTATTCTGTTGTCTTCTGGTCACTATTGTTGAGAAGTTGTGTTCTTTAGTTTCTGTTTTCGAACTGCTATAACATATTGGATTTTCTCATTTTGTCTTCTAAAGTCACTCATTTTCTGTTCATTCTTTTTTTTACTGAATTGTGATTACCATAGATTTGTGTAATCTGTTGTCCAGATTGTCTGTTGAATTTTTAATTTGAATTAATGTATCCTAGAAAGATATACCTTTAAAAAGTTTATGTCTTATTCTTTACTAGGATTTCAATTTCTTTTATGCTTTTAATAATTTTAAACTTTTTTTTCTTCAGAATTTTTTGTTCTAGCCTGTAAAGTTCTTTTTTTTTTTTTTTGAAGTAAAGTACTGTTTATTGTACCTGCTGACATTCTTGATAGATTATTTGTGTGTTTTGGAATTTTGCAGTGTAAATTCTTTAGTGTTTTTATCTAAGATAGAGTGGAGTAGGAATATTTTTTTCAGAGAGAATGCCTGAGATTTGGGTTTGGAAGTGGACCCCTCTGAATAGTTTTCTACCAGGAGTCACAGACACCATTGATTTAGTGCCAATTTAGAAATTTCTGGCTTGGGGAGTTCTAATGCCATATTAATATTCCATTATACTGATGTTCTTGTGGACAAAACTGTAAGAAACAAGGCCTTTTATCAAAGGATTGAATTAGAGTGCTTGACCAATGCAGTTGCACCTGATTTTGAAGGCATTTTTTGGAAAAACTTTATGAGGTATAATTGATTTAGAATAAGTTGTACAAAGTGCACTGTTTGGTAAAATTTCACATATGTATGTACAGTAAAACTATCACCATGGTCAAGATAGAAAACAGTAACCATCCTTCAAAGTGTTCTAGGACCTCTTTAAAATCACTGTCTGCCGCCTTTTCCTTTGCCCCTTCCAAACTCAGCCACCAATGATCTACTTTCTTTTGTTATAGATGAATTTGTATTTTTTAAAAGGTTTATTTTATTTCTATTTATGCAATAAAATACTTGTATTTTATTTATGAGGGGGTGGTGAGATGATTCACCAGAGAAAGAGTGGGGAGCAGAACAGGCAGATTGACTGAAATACACTGCTGAGGGGCGCAGCGGGTGAGTCAGGAGAGGTCTGCTGTGCCATGTGGGTCACTTCCCTGGCTGGGGATCAAACATGTTACAGCAGTTGCGCATCGCTTCACTGTGCTGACACTTAGCCCCTGTGCCACCAGGGAGGCCCTAGCTTGGCTTCTTGAAGGGAGTTAGGAGGAGATATTTAAAGGGTAAGTCCATGAGGAGGGGAGAAGGAGGGCAGCCTTATATAGTTTGTTCTGGGTTGGACTAAGCCCAAGCATATGCAGATGGGTTGCATTCCAACTATGCATTGGAGCAGCTTTCTCTCTCCAGGAAAATGTGAGATAATCATAAGTCAGGATCTTCTATCATGGTGTTTCTTGGTAAGTGTGGTGGGCTAAATTGTTTGGACTTGGGTCATCAGCGCCTGATTTAGTCCCCCTGTTCAAATAGGACATGGTACAACTCATCCTAGCAACTTGCAGTTTCTTTTCCCTAGGCTGTCTCAGTTTTCTGCTTCCCCCCCCCTTTTGTGTTCTAAATTTCATTGATATATATGTGCTCCTTTATTTTCTTTCTACCTGCTTTAGGCTTAATTTTGTCATCTTTTTCTGCTTCCTATGGTGGCACTTTAGACATTGATTGTGACTTTTTTTAATGGAAGTATTTATGCTATGAATTTCCCTTTAAGCATAGTTTTAGAGACAGCTAACAAATTTTTATGTTTTTACTTTTATTCAATTCAAAATATTTTCTGTTTTCCTCTTCAGCCCATCAGTTTTTAGAACTTTTGGGGATTTTCCAGATTACGTATTAGTAATTTCTGGTTTATTATGTCATGGTCAGAGAATATACTTATGTAACATCAATTCATTTAAATTTGCTAAGTTTTCTTCCCCCCCCCCCCCCCGGATACTTTTATAATCCAGAATATAGTCTGTTTTGGTGAAGGTTCCATGTGCTCTTGAAAAAAGTATTATTTTGTTCTTGGGTTTATATACTGTAGATGTCAGTGAGGTCACATTGGCTGGTAGTGTTGAGTTCTGTATTCTTACTGGTTTTCTCTCTGCCAGTTCTATTCATCTGAGAGAGAAATATTGAAGTCTCCTCCAAGTAATTGTGGATTTATCTTTTTATCCTTACAGTTTGTCAGTTTTGGTTCTTGTATTTTGAATTTTCATTGAAAGGTGTACATTTAAAATTGTTACATTTTCTTGGTGAATTGACTCTTTTATCATATGATGTTCTTTTTGTTCCTGATAATATTCCTGTTCCAGACTCTACTTCGTCTGATATTAATGGAATCACACATATTCCTTTTGGTAATTAGTATGGATACATTCATTTTAAACCTTTGTTTTAAATTGTTTGTGTTTTTAAATTATTTTATTGCCCTTTCCCCCCAATTATATTAATGAGGTAAAGTTGGTTTATATCATATTTGTTTTAGGGTTATAGGTTCAAGCCTCTGCAAATGTATGTTTTCACATCTTGCCCATCACCAAAGCCCCACGTGTTTTAAAATTTTTTTTTTAAGATTTATTCATTTATTTATTTATACAAGCACTGGGTACAGTCAGAAGCGCGGGAGGGTGAGAGAATTCACCAGAGCCAAAGTGGGGAACAGAACAGGCAGACTGATGAAGTACATTGCTGAGGGGAACAGCGGACGGCAGGGGAGGTCTGCGTGCCATGTGGGACCCTCCTCCGGTGGCCGGGGAGCAGCCCGGGAATGAACTGGTGCTGCAGAGGCCGCGGGCAGCTTCACAACCCAGCGCTCAACCGCTGTGCCACCGAGGAGGCCCTTAAGTTTGTTTTTAAACAAGAGCTCTGGCTAGTTTCATTAAAGAAAAATTTTGCATAATTTACTTTCACCATTCTGTTTTGACATGCTTCTAATGATATTATTGATATGGTAAGATTTGTTTGTCATCTTGCTATTTATTTCCTACTTACCCCATCTATTCTTGTTGACTTTTAAGTTACTTTCTGTCTTCTTTTGGATTGAGGATTTTTATGTTTCCATTTTACCTTCTTTGTTGGTTAACTGTTTTATTTTACTGATTGCTTTATATTTATTTTTTACTGATTGCTACATATATTTATATATACTATATACATATAGTATATATTTTTAACTTACCACAGTCTATCTTCAGTTGTGTATGCTGCTTCATGCATAATAATACTTTGATTTTTTTCTCTCCCAGCTTTTATCCTACTTCCATACATTTTATTTTATTTTTACATATATCATTTACCCTAAGTACACTATTGTCATTTTTATTTACACAATCAAAAATTTCTTAAAAAGATTTAAATAATAAAAACACTCCTGCACTGCTGGTGGGAGTGCAAACTGGTCCAACCACTATGGAGAGCTGTGTGGAGAGTCCTCAGCCTGCTAAAGATGGAGCTGCCATATGATCAGCAATTTCACTCCTAGGTATTTACCTAAAGGACACAGAAACATTAATTCAAAAGGGCACCTGCACCCCTATGTTTATAGCAGCACTATTTACAATAGCTAAGCTATGGAAACAACCCAAATGCCCCAAAATGGATGACCAGATCAAGAAGATGTGGTACCTCTACACAATGGGCTATTACTCAGCAATCAAAAAAGATAAACTCATGCAATTTGCAGCAACATGGATGGAGCTGGAAGGGCTCTTGCTCAGCGAAATAAGGCAGCAAGAAAAAGAAAAATACCGGATGGTCTCACTCATAGAAGTAATTTAGAAAACCTAATAAAGGACCAGAAAAAGACTAATTATAATAAAGTAGAAATCAAAATCAACAAGCAACTGTAAACCAGAGACCTACTGTGGGGGGTGGAGGGGTCAGAGAAGGGAGTAGGATCAAAACAAGGTTGGTGGGAATTGTATGGGGACTATAACCAAGATGAAAATGCATACATTGTGCAAAAAATGAAAAATTATGTAAAAATATATAAAATAAAATAAAATTAAAAAAAATAGCAACAAATCTTAACCATCAAGTTATCATTTGAGGGTTCTTTGTTCCTTTGCATAGGTCCATGTTTGCATCTGCTATCATTTTCCTTCTGCCCATATGACTTCCTTTAATGTTTCTGGTCATTCACATAGATTTTTTTCATTTTTTGGTATGTCTTAAAATGTCTCTCTTTTTCTATTTTGACTTTGTATTTGAATGATAAATTCTCCAGATACAGGATTCTAGTACTTTAAAGATGTTGCAGTGTCTTGCTTGCTTTGTTTCTGAGAAGTCTGTTGTCAATCTTTTCTGTGTTTTTCTGTACTTTTGTGGCTGCTTTTCAGATTTTCCTCTTAACTGTTTTTGAGAAATTTGATTGTGATGTATCTTAGTGTAGTTTTTCTTTTCATGTGTTGTGCTGGGGTTTGTTGACTCCTCGAACCTACGATTGTATAATTTTAACCAAATTTGGAAAAAATTTGATTATTCATATATTTTTCTGTCTTCTACTTTTGGGGACCAGCACAGGCATGTTAGATTTTATGAAGCAAAGCTCACTGATTTTCTTTTCATTTTTTGGACTCTTTCCCCTACCCGTTGTTTCTTCTTTTCCATATCCTCTGTTGCATTCTTCTGCCTTTCCAGCCTGTCAATCTAATCCATTGTATTTTTAATCTGAGATATTATAGTTTAATCCTAGAGTGATTATTATCTTTTTGCTAGTGCAGGGTCTTATAAAAAAATGCAGCTCAATAAAGTGAATAAAGCAAAAGGGACGTGTACTAAAGCAAAATGCAATAAAGTGAGATATGCCTGTAATTATTTATTGTCAGAGGGCAGTATTGCTTAATCTCTTCAGATCTTAGACTGCCTATTTGAAAATGTACACATAAAATTTTTAAAAAAATTAATTGAGGCAATGTTTTATAATACTGTATGTTTTTGAGTATAGATTTACGTCTAGTCAAATGTGTCACCACACTATGCACACCACCAGTAACCCTCCACCATAGTACATTGGAGACCTCCTCTACTCTTTGTCCAATCTCCCACCCTCCCCCTTATGTAGCCTCAGTTCTGCAGTCAGAATTCAGGGTTTTGTGTTGGTTTGTTTTTGTGGTTTTGTTTGTTCCTTTACTTAGTTTCTTTATATTCTCCATATGAGTGAAATCATCTGGTATTTGTCTTTTTCCTTCACCTACTTCACTTGTATTAATCCCTCCAATTCCATCCATGTTGTTGCGAATGGCAAGATTTCATTTTTTAAGAGAGTGTGAGTGTGTGTATAAGTAGCTCAGTAGTATTCTTTTGTATATATATACCACATCTACTTTATCTACTCATCTTTTGTTGGGCACTCAGGTTGTCTCTGTACCTTGGCTATTGTAAATAGTGCTGCACTAAACATAAGAAATGCATATATTCCTTTGAATTAGTGTTTTTATGTTCTTTGGATAGACACTTAGGAGTGGAATTGCTGGATCATATGGTAGATCTATTTTTAGTTTTTAAAGGAATATCCATTCTGTTTTCCATGGAGGCTGCACCAGTTTTCATTCCTACCAATAGTGTAAAAGTTTTTGTTTCTCCACGCCTTCATCAAAATTTATTGTTTCTGGTCTTCCCCTCCCCCCCACGCTCATTAGATATGAGGTGATATCCCATTGTAGTTTTGATTTAGATTTCTTTGATGATGAGTGATGTTGAGTACTTTTTCACTTATCTGTTGGCTATTTGTCTTTGGAAACATGTCTTTTTCCCATCCTTCCCTCCTCTTTTTTTTTTCCTTTGACCAGAATTTTTTTTTTTGGGTAAGTTGTGTTAGATTTTTATATATTTTGGGTATTATCAGATAAA
>NW_023602984.1:0-9218 GCF_014898055.3 Talpa occidentalis
TTGCCAGGGGCTTTCCGGTCCGACCTGTCTACCTGCAGTTTTTGGCGGTGGCCGCGGTCTCAGACAGTCCGAGGCTTGCAGGGGTTTGCCCTCCCTGACGGTGACCCTGCCCCTCCGTCTATGGCTTCTTCGGTGCACGGCCTGCCCCTGGGGGTGTGAGTGCGAGAGGAGGTTGCAGGTGTTCCCCGGGGGAAGTTTTAATGTTCACCAAGGGGGAAGTTGGCCCCCTTCCCCCATGGGGGAAGAGCTTCCCTTTCCCCATGGGGTAGGGGTCACACTGCCCCCTTGGGGCTGAGGGTCCACAACCCCCTCACCAGCCCCCCTTCCGGCGGCTCTATTAAGTGCACGTTGCACAGGCAGAGTCCGGTGGGCGGGGTCAGGCTTCAGCCGGGGGTGGGGCCTGAGGCTCTTCAGCGCTGCCAAGCCAGCTGAGGACTCTTCCACTTTGAGTGCTGCTGGGTTGCCCGGGCCTTTCCCTGCCGACCTGTCTGCCTGCAGCTTTGGAGGAGGCCACGGTCCCAGCCAGTCCGAAGCATACAGGGGGTACCCTCCCTGACGGTGACCCCGCCCTCCGTCTATTGTGTCGTCGGTGCACTGTCAGCCCCTCAGGTGTGAGTGCAGAGGAGTTGCAGTTGTCCCTGTGGGGTAGAGGGCCCATTACCAAAACGGGCTTGCGGACCCTGCACCTTGTAGGGGGCCTCGGACTCTGTACCCCGTGGTTGCAGAGGTCCCCCTACCCTCTGGGGGCTGAGGTCCGCGAACGCCCCCGCTCACCAGTGCCCCATATCGGCGGCTCTGTGAAGTGAACTTTTGCACAGGCAGAGGCCTGTGGGCGGGGTCAAGCTCTGGCCGGGGGTGGAGCCTGGGGCTCAGCAGCGCTCCTGAGCCAGGTGAGGACTCTTCCCCTGTGAGTGGTGCGGGGTTGCTAAGGGCTTCCCCGCCGGCCTGTCTGCCTGCAGTTTTGGAGGACGCCGCAGGCGCCGTCTGTCTGTGGCTTAGAGGGGTTGCTCTCCCTGACGGTGACCATGCCCCTTCATCTAGGGCGTCTTGGGGCACACGTCCTGCCCCTGGTTTTGTCAGTCCGAGAGGAGGGTGCAGGTGTGCCCTGGGAGGAAGATTTACCGTTCCCCTAGAGGGAAGTGGGCCCTGAGCCCCATGGGGGAAAAGGGTCCCGATTCCCCCTGGGGTAGAGGTTCCCCTACCCCCGTGGGGGCTGATGGTCCCCGATACCCCTCGCCAGCGCCCCCTAGAGGCGGCCCGGTGAACTGCATCTGTGCTCAGGCAGAGTTCGGTGGGCGGGTCAGGCTCCCGCGGGGGCGGGGCCTGAGGCTCATCAGCGCTGCCTGGCCAGCTGAGGACTCTTCCCCTTTGAGTGCTGCTGGGTTGCCCGGGCCTTTCCCCGCCGACGGTCTGCCTGCAGCTTTGGAGGTGGCCACGGTCGCAGCCAGTCAGAGGCATACAGGGGGTACCGTCCCTGATGGTGACCCCGCCCCTCCGTCTATAAAGTCGTCGGCGCACTGTCAGCCCCTCGTGGTGTGAGTGTGAATGAGTTTGCAGTTGTTCCCCGAGGGGAAGAGGGCCCCATTGCCAAAACGGGCTTGCGATCCCTGTACCTTGTAGGGGGCCTCAGACTCTGTACCCCCGTAGTTGCAGAGGTTCCCCTACCCTCTGGAGGCTGAGGGTCCCCGAACACCCCCGCTCGCCAGCGCCCCATAGCGGCGGCTCGGTGTAGTGCACCTTTGCACAGGCAGAAGCCGGTAGCGGGGTCAAGCTCTGGCCGGGGTCGGGGCCTGAGTCTCATCAGCGCTGCCTGGCCAGGTGAGGACTCTTCCCCTTTGAGTGCTGCTGGGTTGCCAGGGGCTCTCCGCACCGACCTGTCTGCCTTTTGTTTTGGAGGAGGCCGCGGTCGCAGACAGTCCGAGGCTTGCAGGGGTTGCCCTCCCTGACGGTGACCCCGCCCCTCTGTCTTGGGCGTCTTCGGGCGCAGGGCCTGCCCCTGGGGGTGTGAGTACGAGAGGAGGCTGCAGGTGTGCCCCGGGGGAAGGTTTACCGTTCCCCAAGGGGGAAGTTGGCCTCCTTCCCCCTTGGGGGAAGAGCGTCCACTTTCCCCATGGGGTAGGGGTCACCCTGACCCCTTGTGATGAGGATCCCCAACACCCTCACCAGCCCGCCCCCCCCCGGCAGCTCTATGAAGTATACCTTTGCATAGGCAGAGTCCGGTGGGCCAGGTCAGGCTCCGGCAGGGGGCGGAGCCTGGGGCTCAGCAGCGCTGCTGAGCCAGGTGAGGACAATTCCCGTGTGAGTGGTGCTGGGTTGCTAAGGGCTTTCCACCCCGGCCTGTCTGCCTGCAGTTTTGGAGGAAGCCGCGGGCGCCGTCTCTCTGTGGCTTACAGGGGTTGCCCTCCCTGACGGTGACCCCACCCATCTTCTAGGGCATCTTGGGGCACACGTCCTGCCCCTGGGTTTGTGAGTCCGAGAGGAGGGTGCAGGGTGTGCCCCGGTAGGAAGATTTAACAGTTCCCCAAAGGGGAAGTGGGCCCCGATCCCACATGGGGGAAGAGTTTCACGTTTCCCCCTGGGGTAGAGGATCCCCTACTCCCGTGGGTGCTGAGGGTACCCGAACCCCCTTGCCCGCGCCCCCTAGCGGAGGCCCTGTGAACTGCACCTGTGCTCAGGCACAGTCCGGTGGGCGGGGTCAGGCTCAGCCCGGGGGCGGGGCCTGAGGCTCATCAGCGCTGCCTGGCCAGCTGAGGACTCTTCCCCTTTGAGTGCTGCTGGGTTGCCCGGGCCTTTCCCCGCCGACCTTTCTGCCTGCAGCTTTGGAGGAGGCAGCGGTCGCAGCCACTCCGAGGCATACAGGGGTTTCCTCCCTGAGCGTGAACACGCCCCTCTGTCTATGGCGTCGTCGGTACAATGTCAGCCCCTCGGGGTGTGAGTGTTGAGGAGGTTGCAGGTGTCCCCGAGGGAAAGAGGACCACATTGCCAAAACTGGTTTGCGGTCCTTGCACCTTGTCTGGTTCCTCGGACTCTATACCCCCGTGGTTGCAGAGTTCACCCTAAGCTCTGGGGGCTGAGAGTCCACGAACCCCCCGCTCGCCAGCGCCCCCTAGCGGTGGCTCTGTGAAGTGCACCTTTGCACACCTGGAGGCCTGTGGGCGGGTCAGGCTCTGGCCCGGGGCGGGGCCTGAGGCTCATCAGCGCTGCCTGGCCAGGTGAGACACGTACCCTTTGAGTGCTGCTGGGTTGCCAGGGGCTTTCCGCACCGACATGTCTGCCTGCAGTTTTGCAGGAGGCCGCTGTCGCAGACAGTCCGAGGCTTGCAGGGGTAGCCCTCCCTGACGGTGACCCCGCCACTCCGTCTATGGCGTCTTCGGGCGCCCGGCCTACCCCTGGGGGTGTGAGTGCGAAAGGAGGTTGCAGGTGTGCCCCGGGGGAAGTTTTAATGTTCCCCAAGGGGGAATGTGGCCTCCTTCCCCCATGGGGGAAGAGCGGCCCCTTTCCACATGGGGTAGGGGTCACACTTCCCCCTTGGGGCTCAAGTCCCCAACCCACTCATCAGCCCGCCCCCCACCGGCGGCTCTATAACGTGCACCTTTGCACAGGCAGAGTCCGGTGTGCGGGGTCAGGTTCCGGCTGGGGGCGGAGCCTGGGTCTCAGCAGCGCTTCTGTGCCAAGTGAGGACTCTTCCCCTGTGAGTGGTGCTGGGGTGTTAATGGCTTTCCCCGCCGGCCTGTCTGCCTGCAGTTTTGGCTGACCCACGGGCACTGTTTGTCTGTGGCTTACAGGTGTTGCCTCCTGACGGTGACCCCGCCCCTTCGTCTAGGGCGTCTGGGGGCACACGTCCTGCCCCTGGGTTTGTGAGTCCGAGAGGAGGGTGCAGGTGTGCCCCAAGAAGAATATTTACCGTTCCCCCAATGGGGAATTGTGCCCCGATCCCCCATGGGGGAAGAGGGTCCCGTGTGCCCCTGGGGTAGATGCCGGGGACCAGCCTCTGGCAAAACGTTGTGTCACGGGTTCCTGAAAGGATGAGACAGCGTCGGCAAAATGATAGAACTGAAACTTAAGGGCTGAGGGGTTGAGAAATGAGGGGACACCGACACTTGGTGAGGTGTTAGTATCTTCTGCCGAGAGACTCAGCAGGTCTTTTTTTATTCATTATTAGTAATAATAATAAGGAAATACATTATTATGTGTAAAGCAAAAACAATTGGTATATTATGTTTCCCATAGATTACTGGCCCCTACAGGTCTCAGCTAGACGGCAGCTTTCAAGGTTAACAGATAATAAACCAAACCTAACATTAAAGCTACTTATTTTTCATTTAGACAATTATTTAAAACAGTGAATAACTGCTAGTGCATCCCTATCAGCTAAAGCCTAAGCATCAAAGGACTATTTTATTCACATGACCTTCAGCCGGAGACCAGCTGCTGTTCAGCTATCAGAACTTTTTCTACCTATAAACTCCTTAACTCAAATAGCTTCATATTAAAGACATTCCAAAGAAACTTCAAGAGAAAACAAAATAGAAGGACCTACTATAATTATTGTATTGTAATGCTTGTCAGGTATGCTCAATAAGTTGTCTTCCATTGTCATGTAGGCCAAATCGTTTAATAATTAGTTTCTAATTTTCCATGCCATTTATTTGCAATATACTGATGCATGTAATATAGTGCCTAATGTACTTTTTTAGAATTTTTTTTTATTTATGACCAAGAACAAAAAGTGAAGGAATGTTAGATCTTCAACCTCACTGTGTGAGGCACAAGGAATCTTCAGCCCCAGGGTGTGAGGCCCTTTGGGCTTCGCTGCTTGCCAGTGTCTTATCTGGCCGGGGCATCAAGGCCTCCTGCAGCACCTCCCCCTTTTTTTGTTTTTAGCCATCATTTGTATAGTTTTTAACTCAACACGTGTCTGATTGATAGTATGGAAAAGCAATTTAATAAACAATGGGAAGAGTATTAATATAATTATGGTGACAAGCTAAACAATACATAAAGTAATAAATGATGGGAACCAGGTGACCTTAGTGGTATAATGTTGCAAGGAAGCCAGGAAGGAAGCAGCAATTTCTGCAGGTGTGGAGGAGGGGGCATGAGCTAAACTAATTGTCTTAATATTTTTTTGCAGAGCAGTAGGTCCAGGGAAATGTTTGTATTATTCCAAACACCCAGTAAATGATTTTTGACATTATTTCAAGAAACAGAAGAAGAGTTATAAATATGTGGAGTGACACAAATTCATTTGTAATCAGAATGACATTTGGTAGTCAAATGCATTTTTATGTGTTGATTTTGATTGTCAATATGTAAAAGTGATTTCTCAAGAACATTTAAACGAGCTTCAAACTTATTATCAATGTGGTCTTGGATAATCAAAGCGTGTGTGATGTTACGAGACAAATTATTAACATGGGAGGCAGTGTGAACTTGTTGCACGAGAGCAGTAGTAGAAACAGCAACAGAACTTATAATAGCAATAAGTGCCGTAATACCCAGTATAAGTGCCGCTACAAACCTTTTGGAGCGACGCAGTCCCTGTCCCACAAGCTGAAGTGTATACAGTCCAATGTCATTATACCACGGCTGTTGTAAGCTTACAGGGAGCGTGACATAAGGAGGTTGATGTAAGATAACAAAAGTAGCTTTAGACAATGAGCCAACAGAGGTAATACAGTTGGTGAGAATACAGTCAGTACAATTAACATGAAAAGTATGGTGATGATAAGTAATGGTTAAATGTCCAGGGCCCTCAATGAAGAGGGCATGAGGGGGGCCCACACAAGCCCGCACGGTGACAGCATGAACAGAATGTCCAGGTCGGCGAAAAAGCACAGGTGAAGTGGCGGCAAGGAGGCGAAATAAGTCCGGGTTTGCACGGGAACCATTTGAAGTGTTGATGATGTAGGTGGGAGTAATCCATCCCGCTGAATACCATTGAGTGATAGGTTCAAGGGGTGGGATGAGGCGATTCGACCGGTTGTAGATGAGCGCGCCCTGCAGAAGAAACCTATAATCCTTGGGGACATTAGTGGCAGATGTAACTGCTCCAAAAACTGAAAAATCATAAATAGAAAGATTAGTTTGGTAAGGCTGGTAACGAATTCCTGCAGAGGGAAACCTACAATTATGCCAGGTGGGAAATCTGTGATTTGTGTTAATAATATTCGGGGAATTATCTGAGTTATAAATTGAACAGGCTGGGAGAGTGGAGGATACTGAAACTCGAGCTATGTTTTCATTAGTGCTGCGAGGACCAAGGAGAGATATAAGCAGTACCCATAAATCACGGTTAGGTCCGGAGGAGGAAGGCGTTGAAGTTACTGTCAAAAAATATTTAGGCAGCCAGGTATTTGAGACTTCATATAGACAGGATTGGATGTAAAACACATAGGAGGTGAATCCATGCGTCCCTGAAAAGAAAAGTTATTAGTGCTTTTAAATAAAACAAAAGAGTCTGAATCTCCACCTAGTAAATCAGAATAATTAGTGAACACATGGGGCGAGGGAAATCCCCAAGGAGTGGGATGGAAAAAGGGGGGATCTGGGATGTAAGCCCAATAGGAAACAGAAGGCATGAGAGAAGCAGGAGAAGCTGGTGATATGCTATATGAGAAGATTGCTAGCACGGCAAGGAACACAATCTCCGGGGTGATGCGTGCATTTTGCTGCATAAGTAGCTGTTCAGAATTAGCGGCCAGATTTTTGAGCAAATTTCAATTGTCATGATGAGACGTCTTACGAACCCGAAGGTGGTGCAGGGAAGAGGACAATCTTCTGACAGGGGATCTGGAGCGATGACATCTTGGAGGAGGTGGGTGGTGTCCCAGAGGGCTGCACCTACGCATCTTGGAGCGTCGGTTGTCTGATGGGGGCGTGTCGGTGAAGGCTTTTGAGACATGATGTCGGATCAGTCTGTCAGGAATCCAAATCGGGCTGTCCGAATTCTGTGGAAAGATACAAGCATAGCCTTTTCCATTTGCTAATAACACATCAGGGCCTTCCCATGTTCCGGAAAGGAGATTTTTCCACATAACTTGAGGTTTAGGGGCCAGTTGGTCAGGATCCCAATATCTATTAATTGGTGACATCCCTTGAGAATCACAATTTAAATAATTGATGACAAACATAGCATGAGTTAAAATATGATGAGCCGAACTATGTTTAAAATCAGATTGTTGTAGTTTATATATCTGAGACTTTAAAGTCTGGTGGGCTCTTTCAACAATAGCTTGCCCTTGTGGATTATAAGGAATTCCTGTAGAATGAGCAATTTGAAATGAAGCACAAAATTTTTTAAAGGCAGAGGATGTATATACAGGAGCATTGTCAGTTTTAATAGCACGAGGTTTGCCTGCGTAGGCAAAACAAAACATTAGATGTTGAGAGACATTTTTAAAGATTTTTCTTTCGGGCAGTAGTCATATAACATGAGAAAATGTATCTATGGAAACATGGACAAAACTGAGTCTCCCAAAACTAGTAACATGAGTGACATTCATTTGCCAGAGATCATTTGGTCTGAGGCCTTGTGGGTTCACCCCCATCGGAAGTGAAGTGTGAGTGGTGGGGCAAACCGAGCATTTGCGAACAATTTCTCGGGCTGTTTTTCAAGTTAGATGAAATTGTTTCCGCAATGAAGCGGCATTTTGATGATGAAGGGCATGATTATTAATTGCCTCCTGTACTGTGAATACTGCTGCTCGAGTCAACAAATCGGCCAGTTCATTTCCACGAGCTAGAGGAACTGGTAATTTAGAATGACCACGAATATGGCCAACATACACTCTGGATGTCCTAGATCTTATTAAAGTTTGCAGCTCCAATAGCTGTGGAGCAATGGTAGTTTTAGCATCAGCAATTACAGTAGTCTCAATATCAGGAAATAATCTGGTTACATATTGGGAATCAGTAAAAAGTTTAAATCGCTGATTTTGTAAAATTTTAAAAACTGTGAGAACTGCAAATAATTTAGTTTTTTGGGCTGAGGTTTTTGTTGTCTGGATGGACTCTGGTTTGTCATTGATAACGAAAGAAGTTCTACCGTTGGAGGAGCCATCCATAAACACAGTGCAGCAGGTTCTGGCAAAGGCACAGCGCTAACAATGGTTGGAAAATAAAAGCCTGTTTCTTAAAGAAATGAAGCACAGGGAGGGAGGCAAATGAAACTTTATTTCACCCGAAAAAGATTGCAGGGCTATTTGCCAGTTATCACTTAAACTAAGCAAGTCATTAAGTTGTTTTTTTTTTTTTTTTTTGTAAGGTAAAACAAGAACGGAAATTTTCGGCCAAAAAGCTCAACATTCCTATGCCTTTTTTAACAATTAACGCAGTCACTTGGGAAGCATAGGGACAAACAACCTTTTTTGCAGTAACTGGTAAATGTAACCATTCCAGTGGCCCCTTTTGCCACAAAACACTGTTGGCATGTGTGTGGGGTGGCCAAAATTATGAACTCCCAAGGCTTAGTATAATCTAGCCGCAACAGTTGTTGGTTGTTGAGTGCATTATTTACCTTTTGTAAGGCTAGTGTAGCCTCAGGTGTTAATTGCCTAGGGGAGTGAGGATTAGAATTACCTTTTAACACATCAAACAGAGGACTAAATCAGCAGTGGTTAGCTGCAGATGAGTTATTATTCAATTTATGTCTCCAAGTAGTTTTTGAAAATTATTTAATGTCTGTAAAGAGTCTGTTTGTAGCTGCAGTTTTTGTGGTGTCAGAGTTAAAGAACGAACAATCCTCCTAAATAATGATTGGTAGAGAAGTTTGAATTTTTTTGGTGCCACCACAAGTCTAACTTTGCAGCAAGCACCAGACGGGCCAAGGCCTGATTTAACAAGTCCACTTGAGCATTACTTATTAAAATTCATCCATATATGAACACAGTAAATGGAAGGGTACTCATCCCTAAAGGATGACAAAACCATATTCACAAATTTTTGACATAAAGTAGGACTGTTTTTCATGTCCTGAGGAAGAACTTTCCATTCATACCGTTGAAATAGCCTTTTTAAATTTACTGATGGGACACTAAATGCAATCTTTTGCAGTCTTGGGGATGTAAAGGGATGGTAAAAAGCAATCTTGTAAATCATAACAATAACATGTTTTATCTTTAGGGATGGCCACAGGTGATGGTAAACCTGGTTCAAGCATCCCATATCTTGCATAGTGACATTTTATTGCTCTTAAGTCCTGTAACAATCTCCATTTT
>NW_023602985.1:0-36746 GCF_014898055.3 Talpa occidentalis
AGGAAGACAAACATAATGGCAAATACAGATGCTACATATCAATATTAACTCTAAATGTAAATGACTAAACTCTTCAATAAAAGACACAGAGTTGCAGCTGGATTAAGAAACAAAACCAACCTTTGCTGTCTCCAGGAAACACATTTAGCTACAAAAGAATAAAATAGGCTCAAAGTCAAGGATGGAAAACAATCCTACAAGCAAATGGCCAAAAAGAAAGCAGAACAGCTATACTTATATCAGATAAACCAGACTTCAAACTCAAAAAATAAAAGAGACCCCAATGGTCACTACATTATGATTAAGGGGACAATACTTCAAGAAGAAATAACACTCATTAACATATACTCACCAACGAAAGAGCACCAAAATATATCAGACAACTGTTGTCCTCTCTGAAAACAGACATCGAGAAAACACATATGTGGGAGACTTCACACCACACTATCAACAATGGATAGATCAACAAGACAAAAATAGTAAAGAAACTAAAGCTCTAAAAAGGACCTAGAGCATTTGGCTTAACAGACATCTATAGAACACTAAACCAAAAAAAACGGAGTACACATTTTTCTCAAAGCGCACACGGATCATTCTCCAGGATCGATCACATACTGGGGCACAAGACAACCATCAACAGATACACCAAGATTGAAATCATACCACCCATCTTTTCTGACCACGAAGGCATCAAACTAGAAATAAATATAAAAGAAGGCAAGGTACTATCCTACCTCATGGAGATTAAAAGCCACACTACTGGAAGACCACTGGAACGAGGAGATCAAAGAAGAAATTAAAAAATTCTTTGAATTGAATGACAAGGAGGACACCAATATCCTAATGTATGGGATGCAGCAAAAAGCAGTAATAAGAGGAAAATATATAGCAATAGAAGCTCACATCAAAAAACAAGAAAGAACTCAAAGAAACAACCTAATCTCGAAGCTCAAAGATCTAGAAAAAGAACAACAAAAAAACCCCAGAACCAGTAGAAGAAAAGAAATAATAAAACCAAAGCAGAAATAAATGAAATTGAAACTAAAAAACAATCCAAAAGATCAATGAAACCAGAGCTGGTTCTTTGAAAAAATAAATAAAATAGACAAACCCTAGCCAGGCTCACAAAGGAAAAAAGGGAGAAAGCACAAATACCAGAATCATAAATGAAAGAGGAGAAATCACAACGGACACAGCAGAAATCAAAGAATAATCAGTAACTACTATGAACAGTTATATGGAACAAGTTCAACAATCTAGAGGAGATGGACAAATTCCTACAACTCTACAATCACCCAAAGCTAGATAAAGAAGAAATAGAACACCTAAACAGACCAATTACAATTAGTGAAATTGAAATGGTAATCAAAACACCTCCCCAAAACCAAAAGCCCAGGACCTGATGGATTTACAAATGAATTCTACCAAACATTCAGAGACGAATTAGTGCCTATCCTTCACAACTCTTCCAAAAATTGAGAGGAAGGGACCATACCAAACACGTTCTATGAAGCCATATTACACTAATACCAAAACCGAATAAGGACAAACAAAAAAGGAAAACTATAGGCCAATCTCCCTAATGAACACTGATGCAAAAATCCTCAATAAATTTTAGCTATCAGAATCCAACAATGTATCCATAAGATAATTCACCACGACCAAGTTGGATTCATTCCAGGGGCACAAGGATGGTTTAACATCCGAAAATCAATCAACGTTATCCACACATCAACAAAAAGAATATAAAAACCATATGATAATATCAATAGATGCTGAGAAAGCTTCGACAAAGTGCAACACCCATTCATGATAAAAGCCCTTGAAATTCTTGGGATACAAGGAACATACCTCAACATCATAAAGGCCATCTATGACAAGCCAACAGCCAGTATCATTCTCAATGGTGAAAAAGCTGAAAGCAATTCCATTAAGATCTGGACAAGACAAGGATGTCCACTCTCACCACTGCTTTTCAATATAATACTGGAAGTCCTAGCCAGAGCAATAAGACAAGAGAAAGACATCCAAGGAATCCAAATAGGAAAAGAAGAAGTCAAACTATCACTATTTGCGGATGATATGATAATATACATAGAGAACCCCAAAATCTCCACAGAAAAACTAATTCAACTCATCAATCAAGTCAGTAAAGTGGCAGGATACAAAATCAACACGCAAAGTCAGTAGCCTTCCTATACACAAACAATAAATCTGAAGAAGAAGAAATAAAAAAAACCCCCTTTATTATCGAAACAAAAAAAATCAATATTTGGGAATAAATCTAACAAAGAGGTAAAGGACCTATACAAAGAAAACTATAAAACACTGTTAAAAGAAATAGAAGAAGACACAAAGAAATGGAAAGACATCCCCTGCTCATGGATTGGAAGAATAAACATTATTAAAATGGCCATCCTACCAAAAGCAATATACAGTTCAATGCTATTCCAATCAAAATCTCATGGCATTCTTCAAAGAATAGAACAATTATTGATGAAATTCATATGGAATCACCAAAAACCCCGAATAGCCAAAGCTCTCCTGAAAAAAAAAGAGGAAATGGAGGCATCACACTCCCAGACTTCAAACTATACTACAAAGCCATAATCATCAAAACTGCATGTATTGGAACAAGAACAGACATACAGACCAATGGAATCGAATAGAAATCCAGAAATAAACCCACAGATTTATGGTCAACTAATCTTTGACAAAGGAGCAAAGACTATGCATTGGAGCAAAGAAAGTTTGTTCAATAAATGGTGCTGGGAAACTGGGTCGCTACATGCAAAAGAATGAAGCTTGACCACTACCTCACACCATACACAAAAATCAACTCAAAATGGATTAAAGAGCTAGACATAAGACCTGAAACCATAAAATACATAGAAGGAATATAGGCGAAACACTACGGGATTTGCACATCAAGACATCTTTACAGACACATCACCCAAAGCAGTGATAGTGAAGAGAAAGATAAACAGCTGGGACTACATCAAATTAAAGAGCTTCTGCACAGCAAAAGAGACAATAACAAAAACAAAGAGAAACCCCACCAACTGGAGAACATTTTTGCACCCAACACTAATGATAAAGGACTGATCACAAAAATCTGCAAAGAGCTGATGAGACTCAGCAACAACAAAGAAAATAATCCAGTCAAAAAATGGGCAGAAGAGCTAAAAAGAAACTTCTCTGAAGAGGAAATGAAAATGGCCAACAGACATATGAAAATTTTCAACATCACTTGTAATCAGGGAAATGCAAATCAAAACTACAATGAGATACCATCTCACACCAGTGAGAATGGCACATATTAAAAAAACTAGCAACAACAATGTTGGCGAGGATGTGGAGAAAAAGGAACTCTTGTGCACTGTTGGTGGGAGTGCAACTGGTCCAACCACTATGGAGAGCTGTGTGGAGATTTCTGGACCTACTAAACATAGAGCTTCCATATGATCCAGCAATTCCACTCCTAGGTATTTACCCAAAGGACACAGAAACATCAATTCCAAAGAGCACCTGCACTCCTATGTTTATAGCAGCACTGTTTACAATAGCTAAGCTTTGGAAACAACCCAAATGCCCAAAAATAGATGACTGGATCAAGAAGATGTGGTACATATATACCATGGAATATTACTCAGCATTCAAAAAAGATAAACACATGCAATTTGCAGCAACATGGATGGCGCTGGAAGGGATCATGCTCAGCGAAATAAGCCAAAGAAAAAGAAAAAACCGGATGGTCTCACTCATAGCAGGAATCTAGAAACTTAAATAAGGGACCAGGAAAATGAATATAAGAAAGTGAAAATCAAAATCAACAAAAAACTATGAACCAGAGACACTTTTTGGGGGGTGGGGGGCGGGAGGGGAAGGATTGGGGTCAGAATGGGGCGTGCAATTGTATGGGGGAATATAAAAATAAAATTTAATATTTAAAAAAAAAAAAAAAAAAAAAGATATATATAAATGAAGTAAATTGGTACTTCCCTGAAGTATACATAGGAAAATTTGAATAAATGGGGCAGTAGCTCATATTCTAGATGATATACGCTGATAAAGCTAAAATATCAATTATCCCAAATTTATGTGGAGATGTAGTGTGATTACCTTCAAAATAAAAAGACATTTATTTAGAACATGAAAAAAAAAAAAAAAATAAAAAATCCTATGCATCTATGAACTCTATTCAGGGTTTTTGTCAGATTATTCCTGGTTTCAAATTATCCAAATGCATGTATCTATATTTACAACAGCAAATTCCAACTACTGTGAATAGTGCCTGAACAGAGAATCATTAGCATCTTTATATCATTTTATCTTGATACCCAGTGCTGGGTCTTTTCATTAGGTAATATGATCACTTAGACTCACAGAAGTTATATGCATGAAAATCCACAAGTGTCTAACACATGGCTTAATAATTTGTGTCTGATTTAAAACACAAACAGTGATAAATGTTAAACATATACAGTCTATTATGCCTATATTGTATCATATATTTTTCAAATATTGAAACTTTAGTTTAAAAAAAAAATTTTGAGTCTCTATGAAGATTCTATCCTTCTAGTTTCTTTAATCTTTTCTTCTCCCAATTTGTTGCCTGTAAGAAGGGATGCATAAAAAGTATGTTCTTATTGCTCATAAGCTGAGAGTTGAGAAAATCTATATATCAGTATGATAAGGGGAGCACAATGCTAGTGTTTAGCATTGAAAAATATCATCTTTGGGTCTTCTGGTAAACACATTATCTAAACATAATTCCAGGTATGGAGCTTCGTACTATAAGCAGCAAGATGAATAATGCCATAGCTGCAGTCAAAGATGGAAAAAAAAAAGAGGACAAACTACTAGAACGCTTCTGTGTCTGATGGATAAAGGGACAGAATTTCTCTGGACTATAATTCTAAATTTAAAGTGTATGTTCAATGCCTGCTAAATTGATAAGGCTAATATTTACCATAAATGGAATCTATAGAGCTGTTAGAATACTTATTTGACAACAATTTTAACCAAACAGAAGATTATTTTATTTTTTTAAAATTTTTAAAAAGATTTATTTATTTACATAAGAAACATGGTACAGGCCAGATGCGCGGGAGGGTGAGAGGAGTCACCAGAGACAGAGTGGGGAACAGAACAGGCACTGACTGAAATACACTGCTGAGGGGAGAAGCAGACAAGACAGGAAAGGTCTGCCTTGCCATGCGGGTTGCTCCATGGCTAGCGGGAATTGAACCGACACTGCAGAGACTGCAGACAGCTTCACAGCACTGCACTCAACCGCCTGCGCCACCAGGGAGGCCCTAATATGAAATTTTCTTTAGACATTGTTCAGAGTTCATCTCAGGAAAGATCTTTATTTTAATCACGACTTGTAATTTTGCTAATACATTTTTCCTCCTGATTTTGTATTTGAAATCTCATGCAAAATACATACCTCATTTTCATACCACAGCACTCTAGTCAGAAAATAATAAATTGATGCACTTTAGAGTGACATGTCAAGTTCTTAACTTCTAGGCAAGGCTATGAAATAAAAGTGATTTCTACAACACCATTGGGTAAGGTTATGCTATTTTTGGTCTAGTAAATGTCACTGGGACATGCATATCTTAGGAGGTATAAGGAAAATGAAGATAGCTTCTAATACAAAACAAACCAATAGAATTTTCATTTTGAGCTTTAAGTTTACAATGAATACAAAACAAATCATCTTGTACCTCCTCGATCTTCTTCTGCATGATCTTCCACTGACTTTCCCATTCCTTCCTTTCATTGTCAAACTGATCCAGTAATTCCATTTTTTCCTTGTGCCAGCTGGTCTCTGTGTTCTCCCATTGCTTATGCAGGTCCATGGTGACCGTGCGAGTGTTAGAGAAGGGGTGTCCTGCTTGTCTCTGCTTTCTCTTAACTGTTTCTTGGAAGCTGGAGTTGTTTTAGTAGAAGCAGTCTCACTTGCCTTAAAAAAAAAAAAAAGCCTAATATAAACATAACGAAAGAGAGAGTTCCACATCCATGAACTTTCTGGAAATATTTTATCAGTTTGTCAAAACCATGACATAAACAAACTACAGGAAACTTGGACTCAAAAGAAGAGATGACATCAATCTGCTTGAGAAGAAACTAAGTCAAAAAAGAGGCATCATTTAACACTAGATAGCAAAATTACTGTGGACAAGATGGTTAAAGTTACATGTGTGATATAAGCATTCCTTTAGCCACCTACAGATAGAAACTTTTCATGAATTATCTAAGATTGGAAGTACGAAATTCAACAGTATGGTCAACATATAACACTGTGGTAGATTTTGAGGAAATACAATTCCTCTTTCTAGTCTGATGCAAACAGATTATGAATTACTGCAACTGAAAGTCTTGAGCCAGTGTTATACTATGGTCTCAATTCTATATTCAGATTTCAATCCCATGCCAAAGGTGGTACTATATTAAGTAAGACTCCAAAATTGGTAATCAGTATGGGACTGATGTATCAATAAGAAACCAAACTAAGTTATGAAAATAATCTCATTATTTTATCAAGTAAAATGTTAAAGCAACAAAACTCTTCTGGAAGCCGTATGTCAAAATTTATCCATGCCCTCTTTTCTTTCTGATAGATTATATACAGAACATATTTAGGATATCAAGTTCAGAGTACTGCAGAAAAGCATTTTGCTTAGCGTGCAGGAAATCTTCAGTCACGTTAAGCAGCAACAGTAATGAGCCTTCTAACATTTAGGGCATGTGTATTTTAGGGTTTGATCATGCAATTTAAAATGCCAGGTTGGTATCTATTGTAAATCATCTAAAATTTCTGAGGTTTAGTTTATATTAAAGTGGGAATATTCACAGTGTGGCCATAGAGATGAAATGACAGATGAAATATAAAGTAGTTGGAGAAATTTTTTAAATTCCCTATTTTCTAAAAAATCTTGCCCTGACTTTCATAAAAATAATTTTTATTAATATAAGGCCATATGTTTTTTAATAGGTAGAAAAGCATATTTAAAATGTTTGACTCTCGGGCCTCCCAGTGGCACAGGGGTTAAAGTCTCAGCGCTATCAAGCTATGGCCAGCCACTGTGGCATGAGTTTGATCCCCGGCCAGGGAGCTAACCCACATGGTGCAGCAGACCTCTCCTGCCTTGCCCACTGTTCCCGTCAGCAGTGTATTTCAGTAGATCTGCCCGTTCTGCTCCCCACTCTGTCTCTAGTGACTCCTCTCACCTCCTGCACCTCTGGCCTACACTCCAGTTCTTCTATGCATAAATACATAAAAAATAAATATTAAAAAAAAGATTGACTCTGTCTAAGATAAACAAGACTGTAGGAAGTCTAACTCTTAGTCTTCCAGTTCATCACAAAAATACTTTAATAATATTAACTAAACATTGAAGAATAATTTTATTTTTACCAGTTTATTCCACACATGCATATCTACTTGTAAAATTTTCCAAATGTATATTTTTTGAGCATCAATCTATCCATGAATTATAACAGACTAACAGGGCTAAAACAATATCCATACTATATTCATGGATCTACCTTCAAAAACACCCTGATAATAAATATCACATGCTATATTGTAACTCTTCTCTCAAGTGACTTGCTACAGATACTTGGTCATGTTTATTTCTTTGGCACTCACAACATTATGATTAATTCCATCAGGAAAAAGAAGCAATTTCATATTTATCCATTAACGATGCTGTCATACCTCATTTTGGTCACTTAGCTATGCTTTCTATCCTAACCTCATTTTCCATTCTCCCTGTTATCATCTTTCCTTCCTTTTGCTGCTCTCTTTACGTGTGAGCCACTGACCACAAATATCTTCCACAGCAAATGCAACCCACCCCACATAAATACGTCAATGAAGACCTAACACAATGGAGATAGCAAAGATTATACAGAATCTTGTGTTTTTTGTTTGTTTGGGGTTAATCTGGCATTGATCATGATTATAGTAATCTTTTAAATTCATCTAAATACTATTCATAGGAAATACAGACAGTATTTATTTTCAGAGATTGGAAAATTGCTTTACAATTACATATAATTAACTTTGAGTTGAAACTATCTTGCTTACTAACAGGTATTTAACATTGGAATGTCTTAGCAAAGTGGAGTGGTTTTAGATATCAGGAGATAGTTGCATTTTTAATAAAGGGAGTTATAGAAAAGGAGCAGACTCTTTTCAAGCTACTTTGAAAAATAAGTGATATGATATTTTATGCTTCATCCTGTCTTGAAAGATAGGAAATCTTCGGAAGTCATTACAAAGTTTCTCCTACAATCATGTTCATAACTGTTACTGAGGCACTTTCAGATCAAGATTAAAATATACAACCTCTTCTCTTTCTCTCTCTTTTTTTAAACTACCTGAAGAAGTTCATCCAGATAACTCTAAGTCAGACAGCTCCTGATAACAGGACTCTACAGGAATACAGGTAATGCTTCCCGAGCAGACAGAATCTTTCAATTGCAAAGAGTCAAACCCATCACTAAATGTGGCGAAGGGCCTCTCTACAGAACTTCCCATTCCCAGGGCCAGGCTAGTTCTTAGTGCCAGGACATGTAACCATCATGCATCAGAAACAGCCTTTGAATGAAAATTCCTATGGAGCAATATCTGTGCCAATGTTTGTGGGAGGATTTATTTAACCTTTCTAGCATCTGTCTTGTCATCAACGCCAAGTGCAATATGACTTGTCCTCTGAAAATAAAGTTAGGGCCATAGAGTTGTGAGGATTAATTGAGCAAGAGAGACAATGTTTAACAAAAGCACTAAAGGCTGTTTGAATTATAGTGGGTCCTTGACAAACACCTATCTCTTCCTTTTGTCCCATTCTCCCTGCCTTTTGTCCCTTGTCCTCTATCCCTCCTTCCCTTCATCTAACCCTCTCTCTTTTTTTCTTTCTCTGAAATAAATTTCTTTCTCTAAAATTTTGAACTTTATTTTAGAAAATTGACAGGAACAAGTCTAAGTGTGTGAATGCTCACATTCTCAATGCTTTTCTTTGCCCTCTGTATTTTTCAAGTAGGTTAGAGACATATGACTAGTTAAATATTTAGGAAAATTTTTTATTAGTAGAAAAACTATCAACAGATAAATCTTATATAAATCTGCTTTTACTATAAATTTGCATAAGCTTTTTTTTTTTTTTAAATCCAACTAATGGGACATGGTGTTCTTTAGTGAGACGATACAGGGTAAAGAGTTTCATCAGATTCAAACCTCAATTTTAGTGCTTTCTTCTGGGGCAAACACAAAAGTTCCCTTTGTTCATAGTTGTCACTCTTTTTGTTCGCCCACAGATATCGGCATCTGTGTGGGAGAGAAAGATTTCTGCTAGCTGCAATCCTCATGTCTCTGATTCTATTTCATTTCACTCCCTTCATGATTTCATTGAGAATAAAAATTTATTAGAGCAAATGGAAAAGGATAGAGTGAATTGCTTTACTTAGTCAGGTAGACATTCTTCTTTCCCCAAACTAGCTTTAAGTCATCCATTTGACATCTTCCTCTGCAAGGCAGGAAGCTGGATGGTGGAGTTTGAGTGGGTCACATAAATATGGCAATAGGAGGAAAATATTTCTGCTAACGTTCTGGTGCTGCTAGTAAACAAAATGTAAGAATAACACGAGGATTTCACAATAAGTTTCATTTCCCAAATTGGCCTCAACGTGTCATGAAGTGTACTCCATTCTAAGTACACCTTGATCAGTGAAATTTCAACCTCTGTCTCTCCCACTTTAGCCAAACAAATAAAATAGCGATAGGGGAGCTGGGTCCATTGCCAATTCTATCATCTGATGTTTTTCTACAGTGTATTTGCTTCTTGCTCTCCTATTTGCTTTTTCTACACATAATACTCATCACATTGTTGACAATTTTTCATTTATGGGAGGTTACATATTCCCATAAGAAAGCCACATAGAAGATGCTGCAGGTCTCACAATTCCTAGAAAAATTATTTACCCTGAGACGGTTTGCATTTGCTCGACTTTGAAGGATTAGGAATTCCCATGGATGTATGCATCCAAGTAATGCACTTGCCTCTACAATTCCCTGGACCTTTCTCCAGACTGTTATGAATCAGTTGTATCATTTCAACCTATTAACAGACCCTATGCCTCTCCTATCCTTCGCTGGCAAATGCAGCTTTCCAAAGACACCATAATTGGATTTTATTACAGAGAAAATGAAAAATAATATTTATTGCTATTTCTTGCTATTTTAGCAAGTTTAAAATGTTCCACCAGGGTCAAAGAAGAATTCCACATGCAATTCCAAACAAATTCTGCCTTCTCAGTTAATCATCTTTTTCCTGTTTTCTCTACAGTTATTTACTCAAACTAGAAAACATCAAAACCATAGGCACACTGATTTTATTTCATATCTACTTAAATAAAAGCTTTGGAAGAACTTTCTGGCTTGGGTAAACATCTACAATTAACCAGCTTAAATAGTAGATTTAGTGGTAAGCTTCCCTTCCAACTGCAGATTAGCTTGTTACGATTAGCATAAATTCATAAGCATAAGAAACGCTTATCATGCGGTGAGCAAATAATCATTCTGGACAAAACTACATTTATTTTTCACTGCAATTTCAAATATGAGCAAATCTCAAGGGTTGTGAACTGTACTGTGCAAATGTTAAAAAGTTTTCATTTTAATGAAAATAGCATTCTAAGAAATATATTTAGTAAAATCCTACTGTAGGCTTTTAAAGAGCTGTTCGAAACGCTGAAAAGCAGTGTTTGAAAAACACAATTTCAGCGCGGATGGCACTGTCAGTCCACAGTCAGGAGATCCACTCACAGCAGCTGAACTGTCTCTTCTCTGGAGCCAGCGAAATCCGTTATGCACCCCGCCCCACTGCCGTTAAGCACAGACACAGAAACAAGCAGATGTTGAAATCACCCACCCCTTAAACGGCATCCACAGTTTAGAACATGCCAGCAGCAGCAGTCTATAATTTGCCCCAATTAGTCATTTGCTTTCAAACTACCAGAAAGAAACATACCTTTTTTTTTTGTTTTTGCTCTGGGGAGAACTCGTATGACTATTCCACCACTGGTCAATCTAGCACTGGAAGGACAACTGGTTGTTGTAAAAAGGAAAGTTCCAGCTCGATGAATCTTGCTTTTTACAAGAAAGGGGAATGCAAAATAAGTCCAACCATTCAACAGAGCAGTACTGACAAGTCTCTTCGAAACCTGCACTGCTTTCACAAATCAAAATGTGGCTCAGCTCAGTGTCACAGCAGCAGCTGAGAGGATTGTGACGTCGGTCTCTCGGAGGCGGCCCTCGGGCGTCTCTTCCAACCAGAGCTCTGTAACTCTAGAGCAGTTCCTACTCAGAGTAAACAACTCCAGGTCCAGGACATTTTTAGCTTTTATAATGGAGCACAGCATTTTCAAACTTGCCAAAGAACTGGTGTTAATATCGCACCATGACAATGACCAATTTTAGATATTTTTCTTTGGAAAAACCAACTTCTTTTTTACAGGCAAGAATTGTGTCCTTGTACACCTCTCTCTCTTTTTCTGCTAATGTCAGGCTGTACTTTTCGGTTACTTTACAAGTTTGGTGTCTGGATGTAGCAAAGGAACAATTTTATATAAACATGATTTTCAAAGATTTGTGAAAACGTATGACATTTGTATCTTCAAAGAAAATTAAAATGAGCCAGAGACCAACTTCATAGCTTTTGATAATTCTGTGACTTTACTGACTGTATCTGTAATGACAGTGACGTCTTTCTGCTAGAAGGAAGCTGAGCCCATGGGAATGGATGATACTTATTATCATTCACTTATTAGGAGGAAAACCCTAATGAGATATGCACATGCTTGCTGAGGTGTGCTGCAACCCAAACAGAAGAACAAAGCAGCCCAAGTGTAGGGCGAAGCTCCCGAAAATACGACCAAATCAGCTTACCCTGGAAATTGCTAGAACACCTGTAGGGGGTGTGTGAACTTGTACACACCTGTACCTGATGATGTTTGGTTTCAGTTGAAAAAGTATTTAAGTTTGTGTCTAATTCAGCAAGATAAAAGTTAGGGCACATCTTCAATTCTGAAGCACTCCCTGTGTGATCATTAAAGCATTATATATTTGCGTTCACATTATTTTTGCCTGCTTCCATATAAATATTTCATGGAAAGCTAAAAAGTTTTATAATAGGAATCAACTCATAGTAGGACTGTAGGACAATGGAATGAAACTGTTCTCTGGGTTTTGAAAACCTGGCATTAAAATTTCAAAAGCAACAACGATGTTTATAGGGATAATAGTGATTACTCATGGAGGGACAGCAATCTGCTAGACTCTGAGTTAAGAACTTTGAGTATATCTTTATCTCAGTTCACCCTCACAGAACTATGTAGATAGTATTAATATAATTTTTCTGATAAAACCTTGATTCAAAGAGATGAAGTATTTTGCTGAAGTTCACAGAAATCTGCTCAATGGGAAGAGTAGAGCTTGAAACTGGTTACTCTAACCCTGAAATTTTGTCACAAAGACCTTGGTTACAATTCAACTGTTACTACTTATCTGTGTGAACTTTAAGTTTCTAATTCTTCTGTAAAGATACAAGATGGTTGTAAGAGTGTGAAGAAATACAGCGCTTACTAGACAAAAATGTTAGAGCACATTTTTTGCCTCCATTCTTATGAGGACAGAAGGAACATTGTGGGTAGGTCTGGGGAAGGGTTGTCCAGAAGCATCTATACAGAATTATATTAATTGTTAATAACAATATTATTGTTCTCCCTGCCCTCTTGTCCACTTCAGAACTCTTAATTTCCATGTGTCTATTGTTTATTAAATTAATATTGTTTTCTACATTCTATCAGAACTTCAGATAGTATAAAACTACATTATAGGAGTAATATGGGCTATGTAGCACACTATCACTCTATAGTACCTATTTCAATACTCTTCATGGATGCCTGACCAATAATTTTTATTGTACGTGCTTCTTCTGCTTCTTGTCATGGTAAAAGTGACATCAAATTATATATAGAATCAAAAACTAGGAAAAGACAAGAATTCCACTACATGTATACCACTTAATTTAATATATTTTAAATGATCTCTGTTGAATAGCTTTTATAAATTTAATTAAAATTTCCATGGTGTATGTGTATACATATATACACATGTATATATATACATATATATACACATATATACCACCAAAGAAATAAAGTAATACAATTCAATAATAGCATACAAAGGCAGTAAATGTTCAGCACAGTTGATTCTGAACATTTCCCTAAACTTTTAAGAAAAATGCCTATAGTTCTATACATAAAATGAGTGGATTTAAAAGACTGTGGCTGGTACACTAAGTCCTACAGTGATATCTAGTTTACTGGAGTAGCTGACATTTTCAAGCAAGTGCCCAAATGGCTGAAAAAGTTATGGGGGGAAAATGTAATTTGTTGTGTAATCCAGGTTAATTTGAAGCACTTTGCACATTTAATACTTCACAAATTGAAACATGCTGGAAAGGGTGAAATTAGAAAACAAGTTTATGAATGTTACTAGACTAGCTGGTGTTTCCAGACTTACAGAATTTTAGATCCAGAAAGAGCCTCTGAAACCTTCCAGGCAACCTTCTCATTTTACAGTCGAGGAAAGAGGCCCTGATGTTAAGTCATCTGTTCAAGGTCACAAAGCCATTTACTAGTAATGCCAGGAATAGAGTCCAGGTCTTCTTATTCTTGGTGGAGCACCTTAAAGTTTAAAAGTCCAAGGAATTCAAGGGAGACGAATAAACCCCAGGTTAGAGAGTTTGGGGCATGAGAGGTTGATTTCTGACTTTGTAAAATTTTAAATTCAGTTTTCTTTTAAGTCCAAATGAGAAAGATATGTTCTCTTCCAAGTATAACCTTGCAGCCATATAGCAAAGTAGTTATCTTGATAAGTATTTATCTAAATGAGATTTGTGTCCTTAATTAAAAAATATAAATTCTGGGTCAAATTGTAGACATAGGATTTCAACTTAGTGGTTAAAATATCTGAGGATAAATGCAGCAACTTTGCTGTTAGCATGACAGTACACATTCAATTTATATTTTTCTGTCTGAAGGATGATTGTGAATCCAGTGAGTTGCTGAATAAAAAAAAAGGATGATCGTGAAGCATCACGTAACAGTTATGTGAGTCTCGGTTGTGAGTCTGGATGGCCTCTGACTTCCTGTTTACATAGTTTTTTAAATTCCTTTTTCCTTTGTTCTCTAAACATATTCTTCAGTAAAAGAGATATTATGCTTCCATTTTCACGGAAAAGGAGGTGAAAAAATTGGAAAAAAGATACCTTAGAAAAACTGAACTCACTAATGTATATTAAAGTTCAAAAGCTGCTATATGTGATGTATTTAAATAATCCTTTCTCCTGGAATATCTGAACTTTATAATTTTCAAAGGACATTAAGACACATGATCTCAGTTGTTTAGTACATTTCTCTTGAAACTTAAGTAGTATTTCATTTTCAAGGAGAGGTCTTGGGGACAATGAATTTTTTAAACTTCATTTAACAAATATTTGTGAGCACCACCTCTGCATCTGGTGGAGTGTTAGGCTCTGAGAATTGGAAGAATAAGATAAAGGCTTATCGCCAACAGGCAAACTTGAGTCAATTCTGAAGTTTCCTGAAATATGACCTGAGGCGTGATTGCCCCCTTCATGAGTAGCCCACTCCCTTGAAATAAATTTACAAACAAATGTGGAGAGCCTTCCCTGTAGCTCCCCTTGCATTCCACAGTTTAGTGTTACTGTGTTAAGGGATCTCAGTGCAGTGTTATTCTCAGCCCCAGCTGCACACTACAATCACTCCAAGAATTATTTAAAAAGTTACTAAATCTGAAACTTTCCTCCAGACTTACTGATCAGACCATCCAATATTTCCACTGCAGATTTTGTCAAAGGTGGCCAGGTGTAAGGACCTACAAGGGCAGTTTCAATTCTATGTTAGTAAGAGAAATAGTTATGATAATTGTAAGACTCTCCTTTGGATTATAAAATTATGAGAGTCACACAGAGTATTTGTTATCCATCGAAGTTACATACTTAGATCATTGTGTCTCAGCTAATGTGCTATTTTCCCATTGTTGGATGTTTTCCCCCTAGAATCATGGGATGCTGGCTCTCCTTTCTATTCTGAGGACTGGTGACATGTCAAATTTTTTAGCCAAGCAGATCTGTCATGGGGCTTATGTACAGGCATCTCCAGATGACAGAAATATTCAAAAGAAACAGTTTCAAGCTATGTTCTTTTAAAGCATTGGTCTACATTCTGAAGAAACAAAGCCATAAAACATTTTAGAAATGTGGGTTGTTTAAAAGTAGAGACAGACCTTGCTCACAGTTTTCAAATTTGTTTTTGGCATCTCATGTTATTATTTCCAGATTCTTGACTTGTGAGATGCTGAAAATGAGGACAACCAAATCTAAATAACAAACGGTCCTTTCTGTAGGACTGTACCTCTTATTCCAGAACTGGATCTTGAAAATGCCCACCAGGGGGCCACCCTGAGTCACACCTCTCTATTAGAAGTACCAGCCCTGCAGTAGAGCAGGGCTAAGAGAGGACATTTATTAAGCAGAATTTTTTTTTTTTAAAGATTTATTTATTTAATTATACAAGAACCGGGATACAGGGCAGATGCACGGGAGGGGAGAGGATTCACAAGAGACAGAGCAGGGAACAGAACAGGCAGACTGACGAAATACACTGCTGAGGGGAGCAGTGGGTGTGACAGGAGGGGTCTGCTGCACCATGTGGGACCCTCCATGGCTGGCAGGGATGGAACCCGCGCTGCAGAGGCTGCGGACAGCCTCACAGCGTGGTGCTCAACCACCTGCGCCACCAAGGGAGGCCCTATTAAGCAGAATTTGATGGACATAAGAATTAATCTATCACCCTCCACCAAAGGAGCCCACCGATGTCTTCTCCCAGGAATGCTAGACTAATTACCATTAAGTGATAACATTATATTTCCAATAACTGTCTAATAAAAAGCCTTTGACAGAGGAAGCAGTTACTGGTTGTCACATCTTGGCATAGAAAAGAAGTATAGCACAGAATTGACTGGAAGGAACAAGACACTTTAATTTGAACTCAGGAAAGAAATCTGCTTCATTCATAGAGCATAGAGAGGGGCAGAAGATAAGAATTAGTAAGGCATAATGGGTGCTAGATTTTGAGGGGTTTTTGTGAGAAGTCTTGGTGGTCAAGTGAAAAGAAATGTAACAACATAGCATGAAAACCTATGGCAGAGAGTCTGGAGATGAGGGTACAGAAAAGAAGTCCCAGAGTCCCACTTCAGTGTAGCCATAGGTCCACACAGACCAGAGGACCTCTGTAGAGCCAGACAGACCAAGTCTCCACACTGAGGACCCTCAGCCAGTTCTGATGAGACTGCAAACATGAGGACTTGATGAATGGCTTCCCTGTGAACATCTCAAACACCCATAAAGGAAAAATGCAAACTGTCAAAAATGGTGGCATCAAGTAGGATGAAGAAAGGTATTAAAGTGCAAGAAGGTAGCAGTAGGTACTTAGTATACTCCCAAAAGGAACTGTACTTGATACTTACATTATTCTGCCCTTACTCTTGTTGCCATTATGTAATTTTCATGACCTAAGTCTTCCTTATCCAATTAATTTGAACCCATCCTGCTTTTTTGAATCTACTCTCTACAAATATACATATTTCAAAAACATTGCAGCTTATGAATAAATTACATTCTCTCGGAAGTGAAGAGTGTGCCAGAAACATGAGGTTTCTTCTCCAGGATGGCCTCAAGATTTGTGAGGTCTGACACTAGGAAAGTCCCACTTTCCTTCAACTACTTCCGCTGGCATCTTGGAGGTACATGGAGTTAAGCAGTTTGAGGAAGGCCCTCCAGGTAATGGCCCTTGTGCCAAATGTGTACCACAGACTATTTCCTTTCAAATAAAGACACCCAGATTTCTGAGTCATATCAGATCTAGGACAAATTAATTTTACCAACTTGTCATGTTAAAGCCCTCTCCAAATTCTAAACAACTGATCTGGACCAACACAGAGGAAAGATGTCTGTTTAAAAGTCTAGTTCTGTTTTATTGGTCTAGGAGTTAATGATACAGAGAGAATGACATGGCTTATGCAAAAATTGTACATGTCCATAAGAAGAAAGGGAATTATAAACCAGTTGCTACACTGAATTTTCTCACTATTGAGAAATAAATGGCTCTATAAAGTATTTCATAAGTTCGTAAATTTTCTTTCTTTATAAATTATTTGAGGCAAGTAGGCGAACTGATGAGTTTTATCCACCCCTCACATCCTTCTAATGTTCAGACA
This sequence comes from Talpa occidentalis, assembly GCF_014898055.3. NCBI lineage: Eukaryota > Metazoa > Chordata > Mammalia > Eulipotyphla > Talpidae > Talpa > Talpa occidentalis. The sequence continues at coordinate 17,384 of NW_023602985.1, forward strand.
CACAGGTTAAGGCAGGTGCTTTAGACATGAACTAAAAGAGCTGACTTGCTGACTCTAAAGGTACGTTGTGTCGGGCAACCTAACAAAGGAACAGAAGTTGTCTGCAAGCCTTTGACGATCACTTATGCATCTTGGTTGCTAACATAGATTATATAAGTACCTCAACTCAAAAACACTCAAAAGAGACTATAGAAAATAAACCTAAACAGCACAGTTTTTCAGAATCAATAGTTTCTTCATCTGTGCATTATGCAGGATATTAAAGCTACTGAAATAGTTAAGAAATTACAATATTCCTATTTCTGGTTTATTTTTGAAATGAGTCAGTATTCTAAAATTTCCTGATAAGTTCTAGTTTTTACATGAGTGTGAATCTCATTTAACCAACACTTAAGACAGTTTATTTTAGGAGGTACATTCACTACCTCCTCTCCTAACTGATGAACACAAAAGTTGTTTAGAAGCACCTAAGATGTTATCTGTAAAGATTCTCTTGCCATGTCCGGGTCATAGTTTTTCTTAATTTGTAATTCCTCTGAAATTTCACAAATAGGCTGTAGAATCTACTCATCAAATGTTGGTTTCATCAAAATGTGTATGCAAAAGTATTGCAACAAAGTGTTTTAATGTAGATTTTTTTTTGAACCCATGCTGTTGATATCTAAATGTAATAGTGTGACATGACACTGAACGAATGTCTTTTATTTAAAAAAAAGTGTATGCAATCCCTTCACCTATGAAAAGTCAAAGCAAAATCACAAACATCAAATCAAAGCTATTTTTCATTAGCCTCAACTGACTTATACATAGGGTTTCAGCAGTAGTTTCAATAATACTGGTTTTGAACTGTACCAAAACCCAGTAATTTTAATTATCACCCTCTACCACTTTCTCTTCAGTTCTTATATTCAATTAGGACATCTGACCCAAAGCATGATTCAGATGAAACTGAGCTGTTGTTCTAGGAGAATATATAGCCACAAACACTGCACAGATATTTGGAGTTAAGGCTCAGTGACCAAACTGACATTCCAAACTTCACTGGCAGCTGATTAAATACCACACAAAATGAAGTGAAGGTTGGGCAATGCAGGCCAATACACATTCCAGGATCAGCACTGATTTTCCTTTGCTTTATGAGTTTGAGTCAGTTATGCTTAAAAATAGCCAACTGAATTCTTTTTTTTTTTTAACTAGGCCAAATTGCCAAAGGCACTTCTTCCTACATCCAAGAATGTGCATGCAAGGGAATTTTCTACAATAAGGTTTGTTTGTTCAAATTTATTTTCAATGTGATGTTTAAACAGCATGACTTCAAAGGTACAAATAAGAGGTCCCTTGTCTCAGTAATTGGAGGACTCAGTTCTCTTGATGAACAAAGAAGCGTGAATGTTCCCCTTTTAGAACTAGTTTTATATAACAAAAGATAATGCAAGTAGCAGAGATACTGGAGACTCTCTCTGAGGTTTTGGATATCATCTTTGTTAACTTATCCTTCCAAGTCTATGTCCTGGGTATAAGACAGAGGTGTACCCTATTCCTGGATGGTCACAGAACAGCCTAAAGTCCAGGGAGGAGAAATCAAGGGAAAAGGTCACTTAGTGTCTACTGACAGTTTGCTGGGAACACCTCCCAACTGCTGGCTCCAAGCAGTCCCTTAAGAAAAAGGCAGGTCTGAATTATCTGTCACTGGCCACACATCTCATTGTTTTCAACACTGTGGGAGAGGAGTATGTGTATGTGCAGGCACAACTACCAAATTGACTCTTCAGGTGGGTAAGACAGAGTTGGAAAGGCCTTTCCTGAAGTTTGACTAGACAGTGAGGTTGCTTCACTAACTCCAGGGGAGCTACCAGAGTGACCCCAAATCCTAAAGGATCTATAAGCAGTCACCAAGTCAATCCTATTTCAGCCACTTTCTGCTGTCCAATATCTTGGGGTTCCATATGTGGAAGGCCTGGATGGAGTTCAAATTTCTCATGAAATTCTTCTAGAAAAGCAATTCTTCTACAAATCTTCAGAGTGTGCAAATAAGATTAATACCCCTGTTGTCAGGATGACTGTAACTGCTAATGAGATCTGATAAGGAGGTTGGTGTTTTGTTTAGCACAGACCTCACTCCTTTCTTGCATTTATCACTCCATCCAAGAACGCCTAGAGGTTTTATTGCATTTTCTTGGGAAAATCTAACAGGGTATGAGGTAGTCAATAAACAAGAAGTTACAACCACAAATCTTTCTTTGCACTTCAATAAAAGCACATGTTAGAATTAGCTGTTCCCATGTGTCCTGCTAAATCAACCAATTGAAAGCTCTAAGAGTAGGAAATGAACCTTACTTTCTTCTATACCTAACATTGCTTAGAAATGTTCATTAAACAAAGGATCTGTGCTGTATGTTTTTACTCCATTCTCATATCTCTTGTGTATGCTCTTACCCATCTTGTTATAGAGGTTAGTCAGTTGGTAGCCACTACTCAAGGAGGAATATCATATCCTCATTTTGGATCAACACAAGGAAGTTTTGTGGCAGAGAAAACTGTATGAAGATACAGAGTGGAAACTCATGATGTGTGTGTGCGTGTGTGTGTGTGTGTGTGTGTGTGATTATCATTTTGAGTTGAGTTGTAATTCAGTGAGCACATGTGCCTCCATCCCTAGATATGTGCATTTCTCTGCACACACAATATTAATCTTGGTTTTTCTTTCTGTCAAGAATTACTCCTATTCTCTCTATATTGGTTTCAAGGAACTGTATTAATGAGAAGAGAGTTTTCTAACACTATTATCAGTATGGAAAAAGCACTGCTCTGCCATTAGTGGTCTTTTGGATAAGGCTGTATGACAAAGGTGGAAATGCTCTAGAAAGGATGTGGACATTCACTGAATGGCTGGAATTTTAAATTCTTTTGAAAATAGACAGCTGATGAGTTTATAAATCTAGTATCACATAGTTAATTGTAACCTTGGTATAGCTGTATATACTTATTTTAGATAACAGACACATCTAATGCAGTAGTTTTGGGGAGTTTTAAAAAACATAAATGCCTCAATCCATACATTCAGCTTTAATTAGTTGGGAGTAGGGCATCAATTCTATAAACATCTCAATAATTCTGATATTCAGCTAAGACTGAGAACCACTGTTCTTAACATTTAGTCCTCAATTTTCTTGTGATACAAAAAGTTAAATTCTGAAGTCATTTTCTTAAAGTCACACAATAAGTGCACTGCATGCTGAATTTCTAGACAGGGAGAAAACTAGCAATTTGGGCAAGACAGTTATTTGTAATTCCTTCCCTCTAAATGCCAATAAAGCTTCCCAGTCATTTTGACAACCCATATTTCCACTTACTACCAATGTCCCATAGGTAATTGAGGACCACTGCTTAGCTAGTATATCTGGCTCCAAAGGCAATAAACATTTCACAATAACCTCAGCCCTCAAAATTTACTCTCAGTTCCTTTGTCAAAATGGTTCCTCGGAGATGGTGACTTTGAGTCTCATCAAGGATCTAACAAACAGATTTTAGTTTTTAGAATGGCTTCTTTCTACCCATTAATAGACAATTGGATCAAGAAGATGTGGTATGATCACACTATGGAACACTATCCAGTCATAAAGAAAGATGAACTGTTGACATTTGTGGCAAGATGGGATAGTTCAAGGGAATTGTATGTAGTAAAGCAAGTTAAGATGACAAAGACAAGTACTGGCCATTAACATAGTAAATGATATGACAAAGTAAAATACAAAAACAAATGCATATCATTAATGAAGTGAGAGTTCTGAGGTTAACCGGTTGGAGGGAAGGGGAGGAAGGGAAAGGGAATAAGTGAGAAAAATATAAAGTGGTTGCTTTGCTTGAGATAAAAAATTTTAAAATGATGAAATATAACATATTATTTCTTTTTTATTACTTTTTTTTTAAGATTTATTTATTTATTTATGCAAGCACTGGGTACAGTCAGAAGCGCGGGAGGGTGAGAGAATTCACCAGAGCCAGAGCGGGGAGCAGAGCAGGCAGAAGGACCGAAGTACACTGCTGAGGGGAGCAGCGGGCGGCAGGAGAGGTCTGCGCGCCATGTGGGACCCTCCTCCAGTGGCCGGGGAGCAGCCGGGGATCGAACCGGCGCTGCAGAGGCTGCGGGCAGCTTCGCAACCCAGCGCTCAACCGCTGCGCCACCGGGGAGGCCCTATAACATATTATTTCATTCATTTTCATCATAAAGCTCTATCTAGCCTTTTTTTTTTTTAAGATTTATTTATTCCTGCATACAAGAAGAGGGGCACAGGCCAGAGGTGTGGGGGGTGTGAGGATTCACCAGCGACAGAGTGGGGAACAGAATAGGCAGATGGACAGAAATACACTGCTGAGGGGAGCAGTGGGCGAGACAAGAGAGGTCTGCTTCTCCATGTGGGCAGCTCCCTGGCTGGGGATCGACCTCATGCTGCAGTGGCTGCAGTCAGCTTCACAGGCTTCGTCTTAACCTCCTGCGTCCCAGGGAGGCCCCCTACCTAGTCTTTTGAATCTCTAATCTGAAAAGTCAGAAGAACCTTGTAAGAGGTTGCAGATATAGCTTAACCACTACTCACTTCAGGTCTTTCCTCCCTACCATGGAAAACAAAATGACATAAAAACCAAACAGAAAAAGCAACATGGAGATTAAGAGTAACGTTTTAAGCTGAATTTTCAACTATTGTGTTTTATTGTTGTTAATTAATACTCAAAGAGTAAGGAATACACTGGTGGGGATGAGATCCAAAAGGCGATCACCAGTACCAGCATTCATAGTATTGCAAAGATTTCCCACTGATTATTGTTTATGCTGAGGTGCAGGATTCTTTACCACAGATTTTCACATCAACCAACCAATCTGCATGTATTTCCAAGTACATGACTTCATTGAAATACAAGACTTCAAGGAGCACTGATGTTTCTGCATCTTGGCAGCATTCGAGTTTCTACTGGGAAAACAGCCAATGAGATAGACAGAATTGGGCCTTTTGTAACATGGAATCTATCCAGGTCACTTTAGACATAAGGGGAAAGGAGTTAGCTCAGTTTACTAAAGTAAGTTTATGTCTAGAGAGCAAATTCCACTGGAACCATGCTACTGGTCTTGCATCGTCTCTTAAGGAAATGCTAGAGAGTGGGTATTTTTCCCTACTAAAATATTTCATATGTTATATTTCTAACATATTCCCTGTTCTTGAAACAGTTCAGTATGGCCATTTATTGTAGAGCATAAGCCGCCAGGCAATAAACTTGACTAACAACACATAGTTCTATGTATCATAGGTAAACACAGAAATGGCTGATAAAAACAGAAGCTGGTCAGAATGGAGATATTTATTTTCTCAAAGAGTCTAATCAACTGCCTAATCTACTTTCATGCTTCTAAACACATTTTTTAGACAGAATACCATCAGCATTGCAACATGTTCATTTTCATGATTTTATTTTCATGAAATATTCTGTGATTTCATTCATTCACCATCATTTTCATTGACAGTTATTGGAAATCAAAATTATCTTGCTACTCTGAGACAACCTCTTAAAGGTACTTTACAATTCTGTATATTTTTGGAAATGTGACCAACTTGTGAATGTCCAGTTTTGAATACGATGTTAGACAACTGCTGACTGAGAAATAATTGAGAGATATAGTCAACTTTGATAGTCATTCTGCCAATTATCAAGAAGAATATAAATCAAAATGTGAAAGAAGCAAAAATTAAAATTTTATATATATAAAAGTCAACGCTCCCTTACCTGAAAAATTTTCGTGCTTAGGCTTCTTATTTGGTAGTGATAAGATGTGTCTTTTTAAATAAATAAGCAGTCTTCAGTGTTTTTATAGCAGTAGTTACTACAGAAATTATACTTCTTTTACTTCTTGTCTTGAAGGGTGAACAAAATAAACAAACTGAAAATACTACAATGAATGGTAAATGATGAAAGATTTACAGTACAAAAAACAGTGTAAAAAGGAAGACAAGCTTAAATATCGTTGTGTAAGAAAGTGATGAAAATAATACAAGAATGAGAATAAGTAAAATGATAGGCTGGAACATCTGGGAAAGTAAATGCAAAGACAAAGAAAAGAGGTAATTAATAATAATTTTTAAAACTTAAGTTTATATCCAAAAATCCAAGCATTCATTCAGTTTTAAAAAAACACCAAAACTCTATCTTAAGTTTATATTTACAAAACCTGAAGCCTATTATTATGCAGAGTGCTTTCTCTCATTTTAATTTCTATTCCTCCCTCCCCCTGAAAATATTAATAAAAACCACATGCTCAAAGATTTCAACAATCTGCAACAAGTAAACGAAAAAGCAAATACTTTATATAATAAGTTGAAAAAATAAGCTTCACCATTTTAAAATCCAGTTTTATCATAAAACTTTTTTTTTAGCAAAGCAAAGCAACATGCAAGGTAAATAAGAGATAAGGCTGCAATTTTTATAGCTGTGGCTAACAGGCAGTTAATCTAATATCATGCTTCTGTGTAGAAACTGATTGTAAATTTAAACGTCTTGCGGGTCTTAAAAGCCATGCATGCCGTTGTTCTTCCTTGGGTCTCCAATGGATACAGGAAACCAGGCTTGCCAGAGGCAGCAGCATGGCCTGTTTTGTTTTATAAATTCTCTCTCATGTGGTGAACGCTGACAAAATGCATTGGTCTTTAAGTAGCCACCATACCTGGCTAGCGCAGCTCAGTCCAATTCATCAGCTGTGCCTCTACAAATTAGGATGAAGGAAAAATGCTGGCTTTCCCTGTTCGGGAATAGTTATTTACTATTTCTCTGAATTAGTATTGCTTTTTAAAGTTTAAGAAAAAACACTCTTTCCCCAGTCCTGAGATCTCCACAATAGAGTTGTCAGTGATTTTCTCTAGAAAAAATGATCATGTTACTGGGACATGGTAAAGGAGCAGCTTCCATTTGTTCCTTTCAGTGGGGCTGCAGACACAATAGCATCTCTCCTTGCCTCCGGTTACTATATTTACCAGTAGTTATGTATCAGTCCTGCTCATTTAGTGATTTAAAAAGAAATATTTTAAAACTCAATTTGAATCTTGGCTTTAAAACAGCACATCCATAGCTGAAGATTCCTATTCGGGATACTCTTACAGCGGATCTATTAGAATCAGTGTAATATTGAAAATGTTGGCCTTCAATAAGAATACACCTTAAAAATCCTTTAATCGTTACACCAAAAGTAGAGCGTGGTGAAACAATGCAGAGAGGGGACATAGCTCCCAAGTGATTGCATTATTGGAAATCAAAATTATCAGGACTGAAGGCCAGTGTGAAAGAGGTGTGCGGTGGGGCTTCCAGGTCCCGTGAGGCTCTGCACTGGGGTTCCCTAAAATGGGGCATGGAGGTCAGTGCGGGAAGACGCGCCCCCGGGGGGCACTGCGGCCCGGGCCAGCCTCGCCATCGCCTTGGCTCGCAATAGGCAGAACTGTACCTGACTCACGGATATGGGCTCCTCCGCGCCGCGCTCCTCGGCGGACTTGGGCACCTCCAGGCGGTCGATGAAGGTCTGCAGCTCCTTGCGGAAGGCCTTCATCTGCGCGTTGATGCGGTAGAGCAGCTCGTGCTCGCGGATGCGGCTGCCATCGTCTTCTTCGTCCATGAGTCCGAACAGGTCCCCGTTGGCAACATAGATGCGCGCCTCGGTGATGATGGTGCTCGTGTCGGCGATGAGCCGGTCGATGGTCTTGCCCAGGCGCTCGGCCTCCGAGCGGATGTCCTTCATCTGCTGCCGGTCGGAGAAGCTCTTGGGCCAGGGCCCGGGGCTGGGGTAGAAGGAGCGGGTGGGCGTGAGGCAGCGGATGTTGCGCACCTCCTCGGAGTCGCTCTCCCCGCCGATCGGCCCTTCGCGCTTGCGGTGCGGTGGCCGCGAGTCGTCATCACTTTCCTTCTTGCCGGCATCGCTCTCGGCGTCGCTGTCACGCGGGCTGCCACGGATGCCCAGGTGCGAGGCCAGGTCGTAGCGCTGCATGTTGGACATGAGCACGCGGTTCTCGTACTGCAGCTGCATGACCTTGCCGCTGAGCTCGTTGATCTGCAGGCGCGCGGCTTTCAGCTCCTCCTGCAGGGCCTCGGTCTTGGCGCTGTCATGGTGCCGCGCGCTCTCGTGGCTGCCCGACTTGTACTTGTACTTGTTCAGCTCCGCAGTGATGCGCTTGTTCTGCTCCTCCAGGTCCGCCACGTTCCTCCGCAGCAGCTCGGTCTCGTCCTCCACCAGCTGCAGGTGCTGCCGCAGTTCCGACAGGGATTCGCTCTGCTCCCTCATGAGGGGGTTGGCGGACCCGTTGAAGTCATCGCCCCTCAGATCGTCCAGTTCTGCCTTCAGACCTCGGTTCTCCACCTCTAGTTCGACGATTTTCCTGCCCAGGATGTTGGCTTCTTCCTCCACCAGCCTCAGCCTTAGCTTGAGCTCCGCCTCTCTGGTGCTGGGAGGCCCCCCGGCTTCCCCTTTGGGCAAAGGGCTGTCTAGATCCCCATAAAAGGATCTGTACTTCTGTAGCTCGTGTTCGAATCTGTCCTTTTCTTTGTCAATCTTAGCCATTTTCTTTCTCATCAAAGCAGCTTCTTCTTTCACGAACTGCAGCTGGCATTTCAGATCTTCATTGTCCTCCTCATTTGGGGAAAAGAGGGGGAAATGGCAGGAGATCATTATTTATGTAAATGAAGAAAACAATCCAAAAAAAGGACATCTGCAAAAATAATTCATTTTCCTAGTAATGAAGATTTAATGAGAGAAGTGGAGAGGCTGGAGACGTGGGAAGGGCGGAGGGAGAGGGAGATATTTAGGTAAATTAAAGCTTAGAATAATATTACATACTAAAAACTGTCTTTGGCTATCATTCAACAATGTTCCTTTTATTTTTATTTATTTATTTTTAAAGATTTATTTATTTATACAAGAACCGGGGTACAAGCCAGATGTGCAGGAGGGTGAAAGGATTCACCAGAGACAGAGCCGGGAACAGAACAGGCAGACTCACGAAATACACTGCTGAGGGGAGCAGCAGGTGAGTCAGGAGAGGTCTGCTGCCCCATGTGGGTTTCTCCCTGGCCAGCAGGAAATCGATCTTGTGCTGCAGAGGCTGCAGATTGCTTCATAGTGCTGTACTTAACCCTTGCACCACTAGGGAGCCCCCCCCTCCACTTTTTAAAAAATATGGCTTGAATTCCTCCGAATATCAATATGAAACCCATTCCCTAGAAGGAGCAGGTGGTTAATACACACTCACTGCTATTTATTGAGCACTCTCAGTTCTGTAACATTCTTTTTTTTTTAAAAGATTTATTTTTATTTATTTATACAAGCACTGGGTACAGTCAGAAGCGCGGGAGGGTGAGAGAATTCACCAGAGCCAGAGCGGGGAGCAGAAAAGGCAGACTGACGAAGTACACTGCTGAGGGGAGCAGCGGGCGGCAGGAGAGGTCTGCGTGCCATGTGGGACCCTCCTCCGGTGGCCGGGGAACAGCCGGGGATTGAACCGGCACTGCAGAGGCTGCAGGCAGCTTCGCAACCCAGCTCTCAACTGCTGCGCCACCAGGGGAGGCCCAGTTCTGTAACATTCTTAACACATATGACTTTAATGTTCAACATAAAGTTTTCAGTAAGTAATAAATGCCTGGTTCAAAGATGTTCAGTAACATGTTCAGGTTACACAGCTAAGAAGTGACAAAGGACAAAGATGAAATTTGAATTCAGTTCTGTCTGACTGAACATCTTAGGTTTCTGATTACCACAAAGAAAATGCCTGCTCTCCAACTTTCATTAAGGCAGGATTGTTTGTAAAGGTTTTTAAAGTAGGAAAAGTTTAATACTGGAATGGTCCATGCAAATTTATGCCCATTAGTCTAAAAGAAGTAAAATTGATTCTGCTGGTGAAAGGATGGTGGAGTACACTTTATAGACATTCTTCCACATTCTGAGGATAACCTTTAAAATTTAATCATTAACTACATTGAAAATTGGAAACAGGAAAAAAAGGAAATCAACTCTTTCTCTGAGAGCTGATATAAATACACGTCATTATGTCTGAGGACATATTTCCCAAGGACAATTTCTGAAGATTCTCTTTTAAACAAGCACTTGAAGTCAATGGGAGCAGAGCAGGGTGGTAGCCCAGTGGACTATAGTAAGGATTACTGGTGCTTTGGTGGTGGGCGTGGTGTGGTAACATACATCTGAAAAGTGTGAACCTATACCCCTAAATCACATACAAGGTTGAAAAGCAACATTATCTCAATTAAAAAAATAATTAAAAAAGAAAGTTATAGGAATTATTATAGACTGGTAATAGGATAAGCATAGGCAAACTGATCCATGTAACAAAAATAAAAAAAGATTAGAAATAATCTCATTGTCAATTGATTTTCAGCAACATGGTATAAGAAACTTTTTTTCTTTTAAGAAAATTTTTTCTAATGAATATTACTAGAACTACTTTATATCTATAAAAATAAATTTTTACCTTCTCTCTCTATATAGAAAGATTAATATATATTTATTTATGTAGATAGATATTAATTGGAGATGACTCACAGGCCTAAGTATTTAAGCTAAAATTATGTTTGAAGAATAAAACATATGATAGAAATGGAGTTGGCAACATTTCCTAAAAAGGGCATAGAATGCAAATCTATAAATGAAAAATGCTAAGCTGTATTACAACAACAAAAAATTCCCAGTTCCCACATCAAAAGAACTTTTTAGAAAATGAATACATAAGCTATACAGAGAAAATATTCACAATGCATATATTTCACAAAAATGCATAAAGAATATATATAGAGCTCCTACAACTCAATAGTAAAAAATTAAAAATGCAAGTGTTCAAGAAACACTTTAAGAAAGGTGATATAGAAATGGACAAATATTCAAAATACATTGGAAAAACTGTTCAGCCTCATTAGTCACCAGGGAGATTTAAATTAAAAGTTTCAGTGGGATATTATTACACATCTGCCAGAATAGATAATTGCAAAAAGACCTGTATTGCCAGATGTTAGCAAGTATGTAGAACAACCAATGGGGATATAAAAAGGCACAAAATCTGTGACAACTATCCTAGCAATTTCTAATAACTATACATTCATCTTAAATAAGCCAACTAACAAAATTAAAAAAAAAATGGGACTAGAACTACCTTCTTTCCCCAATACTGTATTATTGTAGTACTAGCTAATACTGTATTAGCTGTGTTCATGTAAAAATGTAGTCAACACTGCCAGTGAAGGTGAGAAGAATGAGCTTCTTGCCAGATGCTCAGTATATATGGCCTAGGGCTCTCCCTGGTGGCCTGGGGGTTAAGTCTCAGCGCAATCCCCTCTAATGCCTAAGTTTGATTCTCGCTGGGGAGCAAACCCACAGGGCACGCTTCCCCCGTCTCACCCACTGCTCCTCTCAGCCGTGTATTTCAGTCAGTGCCTGCTCTGTTCCCCACTCTGTCTCTGATGAGTCCTCTCACTTCCCTGTACCTCTGGTCTATGTCTCAGCTCTTCTACACACAAATAAAATCTTTCTTAAAAAAACAAACAATGTTTGAATAGAAAGATGACCAACAATATGCTTTTACCTGAGCTAGGTTTTGTTGGAAAGTAAGAGTAGGTGAGATTAGGAAACTAGGCTGGGCTACAGGCATGATGGCAGTCCTAGATTGCAAGACAAGGCCTTTATTTGCTGATGCAAAAAAAAAAAAGTTGGCATAATACTGCAGTTTAAATCTAACTGAAACAGCCGTGGGTGTGATACAAATCACAGACTGGTGCAGGATAACACTTCACTGGGCTATGTTGAGCAAATATAAAATGAAAAGTTACCATATTTATGTGTATGTAAGCACTCCTGCCCAAAGGAATGAAGACACAGCAATTTTCTTAAGACTTGGACATATACTGCCTGCAACCAAGTCACTGTGATGGGTATGATACTTATTTTATATATTTAAATAAAAATATTTCCAACCTAAAAAGTGTGATAGTTTTGGTAATGTCAAAAGTTTAACAACCCTGTATGCCAATGTGCTTTACATCCTTATTATGTAACCTAACCATTGTAATCTGCATTTGGAAGTGAGCATGGAAAAACCATCGCAAATGTCAAAAACATTAAAGCAGAGATAGTATGGAAAGTTCATGGTCCGTTGTAACTGAGTTGTAAACATTTGCTGTCGTTTTCCTCAGTGAATGATAGGTTAGGAAAAATAAAATATTCTGAGATAGGAAGCAAATTGCCTCTTATGTTTGTGTCTATTAAATACTTTTAAGAACATACAAATGACATGAGGAGGGGGAACAAATGACATGATAAGAATCAAAAGAAGTGAGCTGAGGCTGCCTTTGATTTCAATAGCCACCACGAGGAGTTAAAATGACCTCTAATAATGTAATCAATCTGTACTTTTTTCTGTTACATTCCCACTTTATAGGCAAGGAAAAGAAGCCTAGAAAGGATGACTTAGTATGGTTCTATGGCTGCCATATGGCGGAGATTTCCACCTAAGCCACCTGGCATTAAAACTACTATTCTTTGTTGCTAGGCAATGTCATTTCTTAGCAAATGTAGCTTACTGGCCTGTTGGGGCAACATGTAAAGAATACAGTAAAGAACTTGAAGCAAATTGACGATGTGAAATAGAAAGCTATAAACTTATAGTGGGTTGAACAGTGTGAAACTGCTATTTCCATAGGTCAGCATCAATAGCATGTTGGCAATTTGCTCAGAGGACATGGGAGTATTAAATGGTGCATGATCTACTTGTACGGAGTTGCAGAAAGCTAGACACTGAGGAGTCAATGCTGAATAAGATGGCCCTGCCTATAAAATCTTCTGGTGAAGGAGAGGAGATGAATACTTAGGTAAGAATTACAACAGAACAGAAAGCTTGCAGTAATACAAGTATGTGGATCAATGGTATTTAACCTTGACTGAGCAACAGAATAATGAACTGTTCTGTAATTGAGATCTACCCAAAATACTTCCAATCATTCTCCTAGGTGGGTTTTTGGGAGAAAAAAATCAGGTAATAAGCTTTGAAAATCGAAGAATTGAAAATGATAGCAGGGAATTCACAGTATACAACACCATATAAATTTCCTAGGACATTTGTGTCCTTGAAATAAAAACTGGTGGATTGCAATGTATTTTGCTTGCTGTAAAGTCCCAGATCCCACTGACAAAATGGTGGAAAGCTGTGGATATCTTTTGCAGAAAGGAGAGCTTATGCACATGGAGTGGGGGAAAGGTCTGCAGAGCTAGGAGCAAACAACTCAGAGTTTCTGGAGTAGAGAATATTGTTGAAAAGAATAAATAAACTTGGACATGAAAAGCATGACAATAGGACAAACATGAATTTTTAAAAATAACCCGATGATTGAAGCTGACTTAAAATTTTAGAACAAGGAGCATATGGCATCTTCTCCCTAAATAAGGTGGGGAAAAGAATTGATGGCAGCATGGGAAATTATTCTCAGCAAAATATTTAGTGAGGTGGCTAAAATTATGGCAAAGACAAATGTGGGGAAGCTGCAGTGAAAGAGCATATCCAAACTTGTTAAGGGAATGGAGAGAAAGGTACAAAATAGGACTAATGATCTTGGTATGGGACTCTCTGGAATTCTAGAAAATGCTGAGGTCTATAAATATTCTTTGCAAATACCAGGAGAAAAATAACCAAGAACAGAGAAGAAAAGGGACAATAAAATGTATTATGTTATACTGTAAAATAATGATTAAAATCATTTTTTCTAATTTAGAATATTTAAATATTGCTTTAAAGTTATTATCTCATGAGAATTCTATACCTTATAGAATTTTTAAAAATACACCACTGATTCCAACATACACATATAAGTCATTATGCAGTCACTTTTTAAAGAGCAAATGTCACTTTTGTCTACAAATATTTCTTTTTTTCTTCTGACACCCAACTCCAAGTATTTCTTCTCCTGCTTAAAATCTCCTATTTTACCCATTAACACCTATTCACCCTGAAAGCAGAGCTAGTCTTTCCTGTGGCTGGATTTCTAAGGTTCTTAACAAGTCCATGTTGAATGCTCTCTTTTGAGATTTATTTCATTTGTTTCCCTTCTTTTGCTTTCTCATTCTGAGAATCACCTTACTGCAGGACTCTCTGAATTGAGTCTCTCTTCCCTCCATCATCCTTTTCTCCAACATTCATTTCTTTACTCGTCCCTGATACTATAGGAACAGCCATTCTGTTCATCTCATTAATTATAAATGAGTAAGATTAGTACCATAGGTACAGTTCTCAAATATAGTAACTTCTAAAATGCTAATGACATTTTGTTTCATGCTTACAATGTAAAAGCAGTTATAATAGAAACATTAGTGCTAGCTTCATAAGCAAAGATATGGACTGCTTTGAATTGCCTGTATCTAAGCTACATAATTGATATGAATAATTTAACTTTGATGTTAGGATATCTGGCTAGTAAGTCTACTTATAGGTGCAGTTCATTATTATATACATTTAGAGGTGCATGATGTACTACTTGAAATTCTATTTTCACATACCTCTGTGGGGGTCTGTTGAGCCTTTTTCTCAGATTTTGGCAAGTCTTTGCTTCCTCTCCTTTTAAGGATAGCTGAAACAAAACATGAATATATTTAGATTGGTAAACTGTAAATGAAATTGAATTGTATGTTGTCAAGTATCCCAATCTCATGTGACAAAACCAAGCCAAATGAAAAATGTTAGTTCAATAATCATAAGGGAGGGAAACAACCTAAACCAGATAGATATAGACATATATTTTTACTCTGCACAGGGATACACATCATAGTAGGAAAGCAGCTGGGAATTATCTAATTAATTTGAGAAATATAAGAACACTACTGTGAAAATGAAAAAAAAAAAAAAAAGACCCAAAGTGGACACAAAATCCTTGTTAGCATTCTGTCACTATAGAAAAAAAAAGACCATTATTACTTCCAGTGTTGGATTCAGGGTCCTATAAACTTGTAAGACAAAATGTCAGGGGATTGACATAGAATTTAAAGAATTGTTTTCTTTTTCACCCCACATCTATGCAAGCACAAGCAACACACAAACACACACCCACATATACACACACTCTACAATAGGAACAGTAGAGATTATAGTGAAAAGTAGAAAGCATGTGCAATCTAAAGGAGCAGGTAGAGTGGGAATTAATCCCAGCTCTTCATGGTACAATATAAAAATGTGGGTTTTTCAAGAGAAGCTGGATATCTGGATTGCTATAATAAACCTCCCACATTTTATCCATTGGCCCCAATTGAAATTCGAACAACACTCTATAGTTAAGAGTACATACCTGGTGCCGTATCATTTCATGGACCAGCAGTATATGTCAGTTCCATATCTTAGCACTAATATAATAAGAAAGTTACCTTTGTGTAGCTAATAATCCATATGTATGAATATTGACCACATACCAGATAATGAGCTAGAGACTCAATGGTCAGTTAGATAGCTCAGAGACCACTAGGAAGCTCACAGCTTAGCATGGGACACAGGGAAGCAAACAATCACAGTGCAAGTTGGTAAATGCCAGGCTTTTGATTCTGTGGAGCAAGGACTGCCTCAGTGTCATCACCACCATGAGAATAATACTTGCCACATAGCAGATGGTGGGAAAATATTTGCTGAACTAATGAGTGAATAGAAAATATGAGGCTCGGAGGGCAAAGAGCAGGATGAAGGTATAGATTGCCAGTAAAAACAGGAAAGGCTAGTCTAAAGAGGAGCCTTCAAGAATTTGCAAAGGACTGCAAATTAAATTCATCACATGTTGATTTCTAGCCCATATCCAGTGTTAAGTGAAGGCATATGCTCAGGCACAGAAGGCAGGGGAATACACTGCTACAACCACTTTCTTTCAGTTTGAAACTGAAAAGTCCATGTGGTTATTTATTTCTAGTTTCTTTATAGAAAGACACTCTATGTTGTTTAACTCTTCTACTAACAAAAGCTGTGGGAACTGATTCACGATACCCACAAGTGATTTAGGAATCAATCAGTAAAAACAGTCCCAAGAAAACCAAGGCGACAGGGAGCTGAACTAATGAATTTTGGAATATTCTATATAGAGGTTACCTACATAGAAACACCTGAATTCATTTTATGAAGCATTTACTGAATGCTTTTACTTTGAAACGATTCCATTAAATGTTTATTTAGTACTTACTAAAGCACTTCATATGCTACTTTGATTCCACCTTGTCTCTGTTCTCTATGGGTTCTACCTTGGCAAGTTGTCTGTTCATTTTGCAATATTATACAGTGATGAAAGCAATGATGATATAAAAACTATATTAAATTGCATTGTTTATTAATTCATATCATGTACTTCATATATTTTATCTCAACTAATTTTTTTTAAGATTTATTTATTTTTATACAAGAATTGGGGTACAAGCCATAGATGCGGGGGGTGAGAGGATTCACCAAGACAGAGTGGGGAACAGAACTGGCAGACTGACTGAATACACTGCTGAGGGGAGCAGCAGGTGAGACAGGAGAGATCTGTCCCGCCATGTGGGTGTCTCTTTGGCTGGCCGGGAATGGAAGTCAAGCTGCAGTGGCTGCGGATTGCTTCATAGGTTGTGTCTTAACACCTGCGCCACCAGGGAGGCCTCAACTAATTCTTAACACCCCTCCCCTCTTCTTGCTTCACTTTATAGATTAAAGCTAAGGCTTAGAGAGGTTCACTAAATTATTTATTTATTTTTAAAAGATTTATTTATTTATGCATACAAGAGCTGGGGTACAGGCCAGAGATGCAGGAGGTGAGAGGATTCACCAGAGACAGAGTGGGGAACAGAACAGGCAGAGCGACTGAAGTACACTGCTGAGGGGAGCAGCGGGCGAGACAGGAGAAGTCTGCTGCACCATGTGGGTTTCTTCCTGGCAGGGATTGAGCTCATGCTGCAGAGGCTGCGGATTGCTTCATAGTGTGGTGCTTAACACCTTGCACCACCAGGGAGGCCCCTCACTAAATTTTTTAAAGCAGAGGTTCCCAAAGTGATTACCCAGAACATCATGAGTGTCACCTGGTAACTTGTTAGAAAAGCAGTTTCTCAGGACCCATCCAGAGGTACTGAATCACAACTCTGGAGTAGGGCACAGACAGTATGATTTAACAGGCTCTCCAGGTGATTCTGATACGTGCTAAAGTTTTGGAATTATTGATCGGAAGTCACTACTAGTAAAGAGTGGAATTGAGCCATGTCCAGATCTTATCTATTGAATCACAAAGGAGACAGACTTAATCCAGTCTGGGACTGAAAATAGTGTAGGAAATGGGCTGATTTCCACAAAGAAGCAACATTTTACCTTGAATCTGTTATATGAGAAGTGAGTCAGTCAACAAGGGAAGAACAAAATCTTCCATATAGAAAGATCATTTGTGAAATACAAAGAAATTTGGTGTGCTTGTAGCAGTGTGGAGTGGAGTGATTTGCTGCTTTGGAGTCAGATCTTGAGGGATATTGAATAAAGCTTGGATTTTATCTCACCAAATTGCCTTTCTAAGGCCAATAAGGATTATCAAAGGGATTTTAGCAAGGTACTGTCCTTTATCAGACTGTCATAGAAGATACAGTCACGAAGGCAGCAATCCAAATGGCCATGAGGTAAAGAGGTGACTTGTAAGAAAAATGTTTTAGTTGTGAGCATTTTTAATGTTGCCTTTGTTTTTCATTCATCTTATAGGTATTTGTTGGGTTCTGGCATATTTATGGTACTGTGTGATATAAAATAAGATTGAAAAAATATTTTATTTGTCCCCAAAAGAATGAACTGTTAATTGTGGGTCTGCTAATCCTAAGTGGCCTGTTCAGCCACCATTTTTTTACCTACAGTTCTAAATCCTAAGCAAGGTCAGAACAGCCCTAGTCAATTAGGTACAAGGAGCCCCACCTGGCAAGGTGTCTTTCAAATCAATCAGGTGCACAAAGCTGGATCACACTGGGAAGGCCATGCATCACAAGGTATGACTGGAAACGCTGGGGGGGGTGGGTAGGGTGGGGCTGGGCTGATGACTGATGCATAAAAGGTTCCCAATTTATACATCACATGGTAAGACTGGCCACGCGCGGTGTGTGAGTGTGGGGGGGTGCGCGGGGACGATGTATAACAAGGGACTCCAGAAGCTGATCAGTGGAAAACCTTGTTGTTAAGATTGAAACCATGGCTGGGGAACTAGGGCTTGATCTCAATTACAATACCGAGTCATCAAGCAGATAAGAAGTACCTGGAGGGCAGACTCACAATCCCTGATTTTCTAGTTACATTCTTCCCTTTTCCTTCTTACGAGATTCTTCCTCTTTTCTTTTTTCTCCTTCTTTCCTTATAACTGATGCTTCTACCAATAAAAAGGCCAGGAACTTGCTCTTCAGCAGCATCCTGCATTATGTAGCCTGCTCCACCACTCCCATTTCTTTATCAGTGTGGTGTTGCCCAATGCAACAGTTAATGGTGATAAAAGGGTGCAGATAACTAGCTGAAATAGTTGACAGAATTAACTAAGGGCAATAAATGAAAAAAAAAAAGAAAGAATGGAGAAAATAAAGAAGTGGTTATGACTCCAGATCTGGGAAAATCATCCAAGAGGGATGATATTTGAAGAATATGCAAAATAGCAGGGACAAAGACTTGGAGAAACACGAGTGTGATTTATAGGTACACTGACTTCTGAGACAATGGGTGTAGTTTCATTCTAGAAGTGAGGCAGAAGATGCCTAAAGGATTGAGGTCAACTTTTGGAGCTGAGGAATTTAGACTTTATCTTGTGGGCAATGTTAAAATGAGCCTTCTAAATGAATATAGAAGAAATGCTGAAACTAGCCATTCTTTCCTAAGAGGTATTTTATTTTATTTAGCACTTAACTGAGATGTCAACTCAAAGAAAGTGCTGGAAAAAAGGTTTCCTCTTGCATAAAAATATATTGCTTTTAAGGTGACTGTAGGACTCTAAATACCTTTAAATATCACATTTAAATTTTTTAATATATTTAATCATTTCTGAATTCCAGTAAGTTTTTATTAATCTTATTTCTATGAAATAGATGAGAGATTCAAAAGGGTAGAGAAAGTTGGAGAAATAATGTAAATCTAAACAGTCTCTTTCCTGTGAGGAAAAATTTTCAGCAGCTTCCCTATGTTCATCTAGTCCCACCTTCATCCACTGAATCTAGGAACCTGCATGAGAGTGTAGTTTGGGAAGCTAGAATTAAATCCTAGATTTTTATCTTTGTTGAAAGTAGGCACTTTCAGATGTTCTCTTGATGAATATGCTGAAAACATGTCTTGTTCACTTCTTA
>NW_023602986.1:0-9211 GCF_014898055.3 Talpa occidentalis
TCACAGGCTAGGTGATGAATTTTCCTGTGACATGGAGAAGAATGAGGTATAGACAAAGGTATTGGTTGAGTTGGAGGAATCACTAAAGAGACCAAGGAAAGAGCCTGGAAACAGTGCTTATCGTGCTACTACCTGCGGGTAGACAGGGGTGCATCCTCAGCATGAGGCCTAAGGGCAACCCTGAAGGAGCAGTGTCCTGGGGCTGCCTGAGTCCCTGGAGCACAGGCCCTTGCCTTACTTGGAGGTCCAGGACACAACATGCGAACTAGGAGGAGATGAGGGCGGGGCCACACCTGTCCTTATGATGCTTTGGACAAACATACACAACCCTCCCCTCCAGGCAAGTATGGCCAGAAGGCCCATGGTCTGGCCCACCTCCAGGCTCAGCCAGTGTGCAGGTGACAAGGAAGCCCCTTCTGATCTCCAGGTGGGACCCTATGGGGCTTTGGAGGAGCAGAATGAGTGTAGGCCTGAGGGGTCACGGTCCCAGGCAGCTCACTTGGGATGGATGCTGGGAAGACTAACTATAAATGGCTCTGAGAGCAGTTAGCATTGGGGATCCCATTGGAGGGATGGAAAATTGGCCAGACACAAGAAGACGGGCTGGGTGTTTTACAGAGAGTTGTGAGTTGATATTATACAAATGAAGGGCAACCCCCACATCAGGAAACATTGTTGTCACCTTCTTATGACCCCATGGTCTTGGAAGACTGGGGTTAAAGGCCTCTTCGGATTTGGGTAGGCATAGCCTAGTTCTGGGCTGCTCTGGGGAGGCAGGAATTCTGCGCCCACAGCCACCCCACCTTGTGGTTATTATGAGGGAAACCACCCTCTGCCTGAAACCAGGAAGCAGGGTCTCATCTCATAGCCCTGGGGGGCTGCCTCCTAAACCCATGTCTGCAATGCCCTCTCTGTGCTGGGACCCTTAGTGGGCAAAGAACCCTAGTGGGCAAAGTGGGAGAAGAGACCACTAAGCAAAAAAAAAAAAAAAAAAGGAGAAGAAGAAGAAAGGAAAAAGGATGACAAATAAAGACAAATGAAGAGGAACAAACTATGAGACAAGGCTCTCCTCAGCTCACCTACCCCTCCCCACTTTCTCTAGAAGATCAAATTATGACCTGAAATCACTGGATACATATTTTATTATGGGGATAATTTAAAGGATTAGAGTGAGACAAAGAATTCATAAGCCGTAGTCACATTAGAAGACAAATTGTTTCCATTAATCTCTGAAGAAGGGAGGGAAGGAGAGAAATGAGAAAATGTACGTGCACAGAAGAAAGGCAGGCGGAGAGGGCATGTTTGGGGTAGGGGGGGTGATGGGGACAGTGATGCTTTCTTCACTTACAGAGTTTTGCAGCAACCCCCCCAGCCCCAAAACAAGCAAAGGCTCTGCTCAAATAAGACTGATTTGCATTGCAGATTCATCTCAGCTGCTTTTTGCTTCTGTTGCCTACCAGAGATGGTTTAAATAACATGTATTGTTCTGCATGATTCCTTATGCAAATGTTTCTGGCCTGTTTGTTTTTCCTGAATAATTTCCAAGGCCTGCTGTCTGGGCAGAAGAAGCAGTTCACTCTCCCAGCTGTGCCAGGAGTCACCTGTCCAGTGTACGGAGCAAGAGGACAGATTTCCAAGGGTCCCAGGCTGGTTCCAGAAGGTCAACACTGGTATCCCACGAACCAGTGGGCAAGCCCCACCCCTGGCTGGATCCTGGACCGGAGAGCATCCTAGCTGGAAGGACTGCCAAGAACCCTAACATCCATATTCGACAGAGAAGGAAGGAGGCCAGAGGAGGAAAGTGCCCTCTGTGCCTCCCCTCTGAGTTGGAGGCTCTAGAGAGCACTGCAAACAGGAGTCCTCTGCAAAAGCAGACTCTGGGACCTCCCTGATGGCCCAGGGGGTTGTGTGCAGTTCTGTGAGCTGTCTTCGGCCTTTGCGTCATGTGTTCCATCCCCGGCTGGCTGGGGAGCAACCCACATGGCGCAGCAGACCTCTCCTGTCTCGCCCGCTGCTCCATTTAGCAGTGTGTTTTGGTACCTCTGCCTGTTTTGTTCCCCACCCTCTCTGGTGAATCTTCTCACCCCCGCCCCTCTGGCCTATACCCAGCTTCTTAAAAAAATAATAAATAAAACTTTAAAAAAAAAGGCAGACTCTGAAGCCAAGGACCGGCCTCCCCTGAACAACTGAATGCAAAAAATAAACAACCTCAGATTTAATGAATGAGTTGTCTGGGCATCTATGAGCAACCACTTTTTTCCAGGAACAGTGTTCAGACCATAAGAATACAAAACAGGACCCACTCTCAAATCCGTTCAACAGGATGGAGGTGGGAGTATGTGTGTGATGCAACACCATCTTCAAGGTTTACCTCCCTCTCATTTCCTTTGGCTCACAAATTTGGGGACTTTTCTGAGCATCCTAAAACCAGAGCCTGCCATCCTCCATTGTTAGTATGTTTCTACAATCACCTCCCACGGAGCAGATCAGGGTATTCTGGTTGGACGTGTCCAGCCTTAAAAAACACCACTCCATGTGGTATTACTCACTTATCCATTCGTGTGTACCATTTATTCATTCACCAAACATTTGTGGCCTCCAGTGATTATTGCTGAATTTGGTAGTTCTGATGTGTAAGTCCTGAAATCGGATATACCTGGGTTTGAATCCCACTCTGTACTGAAAGAATGACCTTTAGAACCAGAGTTTCAGAATAGAGCTTCCAAGGTGGGCTATTTCAAGGTCAGTGGGCTATTTCAAGGTCAGGTCAAGGAAGCCCTGCAGCCTCAGGAGAAACTTTTATCATTCTCTTAACTACCTAAAAGAATAAATATTGGGATGAGGGGGTATTTTCCCCTATTTTTACTTCGTTGATCTTGGAATACTCATTTTTATGTAAATTCCACAAAGGTACATAATTAATTTTTTTCTCCCATTAATCTGCCTGTAATTTGATCACTCAACCAGCATAAGAAGAACCCAGGTGAGTCAGGGAGTTGGAGATAGGATGTCCTCTTCTCCCCAGCAGTACATTCAGGATGTTGGGCAATTTTAAAGTCTAAGCCTCAAATTTCTCATTCATAAAATGCAAGGATTAAGTGAGGCATTATTGTCATGTGTTTCTTAACTAAGCTCAGTCAAGATGGAGTGCATATATGCTAGTGGTCCCTATAGGATATACCGTGCAGGCTTTTACTATATAGCTTAAATCATAGGACATACCATAGTCTTTCTATACTACATAGCTTATATCATAGGATAGACCATGCAGCCCAGGTGTGAAATGGGTTATACCATCTAGGTTGGTATGATCACACTCTAAGACATTGGCACAACAGTGAAGTTGCCTAAACATGCATCTGTCAGGATATACCCCCATCATTAAGTTATTCATAACCGTATACATAAGGCTCCTAGCATAGACCCTGGTACATGGCAGTCATCCCAACTTTATCATTTAAAAACAAATTAACTCTGTTAGGTATGGGGGTACAGAGATTACCACCACCACTCTTGCCCCATCCCTGCCTTCCTAACAAGCATGATGGAAGAAGGGACAGAACAGCACTGTCTGGGAGATCAGGATGGTGTTGTCAAGAAGACACAATGGGCAAAATCTCAAGGAAGAGTAAAGTTCTTCAGGCAGACAAAAGGTCAATGTCTGATCATACAGATTGTTCCAGAAACCCCTGGCTGGATAATGGAGCCTGAGACATGTTTGCCAAAGCATGGAGCTGAGTTGAAAGACTACTGCCCCCTCCCTGGCCCTCCTCCTCAATTGTAACTTCTTTAAGATTTATTTATTTATTTATACAAGCACTGGGTACAGTCAGAATCATGGGAGGGTGAAAGAATTCACCAGAGCCAGAGCGGGGAACGAAACAGGCAGACTGATGAAGTACACTGCTGAGGGGAGCAGCGGGCGGCAGGAGAGGTCTACGCGCCATGTGGGACCCTCACCCAGCTTCCGGGGATTGAACCGGCGCTTCATAGGCTGAGGGCAGCTTCGCAACCCAGCACTCAACCGCTGCGCCACTGGGGAGGCCCCAATTGTAACTTCTTTCAGTCAGAGCCGTTCCTTAAATCCCCATGCTTGCTCTACTGGTGCTACCAGGACAGTTAAATGATGGGTTTTCATGCTGACAGGATCCAAATTTGGGAAATCACTCTATCTAGGAGATATATACATATATATAGCTAGTGAAACTGTTTCCCCTTAAATAAATTTTCAGTAAAAAAAAAAAGAGTCAGTTTTAAAAAGCATTAAGTAAATAATCACTCAAGTGGTGCTCAGCTACGAGAAAATTCCTTAAAAAGCATACACAAGTGGATGCCATTTGGGAACACTTACACTAACCTATACTGCGTGAGTCCAGGTGTCAGGGGCTGAGAAGAGACAGGCAAAAAGTCCCAAGGTTGGGCCAACTAGGTGAAGCCAGAATTTGCTGTCTGTGACTAAGGATTTTTGTTGGTTAAGTTACTGAGCATATGTGGACACCCCCACAATAACTGTTGGGACCCAGTCTTCTTTCTCTTGTCCCCAGAGCATAGCTGAGTTAAGGCTCCTGGGGTTCAAACTGAAGTTGCTGATATGGACCAAAGACGATCTTCCCAAAAGCTGTGGATGAGGAGACTCTCCGTATAGGCTGACACATTAGGCGCTCCTGTGCTTGTGAATGTGGATGTGAGGAAATGTGTACAGGAGTCAGTTAGGAACAGGGTGCCCCAAGCCCACTTATCAATCTGAACAATCAGTGGGAACCAGGAGGGCACCCCCCAAGTCCAGGTGCCCTAGGTCCATTTATCAGTCTGATTGGAGAACAATCATGGACAGGAGTATGCCCCTCCCTCAACTCAATTAATGGGCCAAAACTGGTTCCAGAAGGCAGGCCAGGTAACATGGCAAGATTCAGTGGGCTACAGTAGCCCAGGGGACACCACAGGCCCAGCCAGTCAGCAAGAGACACAACGCAGAGATACTCAGAGGCCAAAACCCACTTTGCCCACTATAAACACCTATTTCTTGCCCCCTCAGTGGCTACCCATTCAGTACTCCTCTCTGCTCAGAGAGCTTTACTGTCCTTCCTCTTGCCTATCAATAAATCTCTTGCTTTTCTGTAACTTTGGTCTAGAGGTTGAATTCTTTCCTCTCCAAAGACAAGTACCAAGATACAGCCCTCCTGGGGTCCCAGTACTCTGGGCTTGCTCCCCACGGCAAGCCCCAACTCACTTGCTGTTTTGTGTCACTGGTGAAGGGTAGTCTCTCCCTTGTGTGTCACCTTGGCATGTGGTGCTAAGATCAATCTATTACAGGGCAAGCTGAGGGGCACCCCAGGACCCCTAAACCTGCCTGCTTTAAATAGGTTCTGCCATCTGCCATATCAAGACAAAATATACCCTAATGCATAAGACCTTCAATAGAAAAGAACTTTAACATAATTAGTGTGCAATAAAAAGAAGAGAAAGAATATAGTTAGTTTTCCCATGAAACACCCAGTTACCCATCCCCTCGTGAGTAAATGCCCAGCCAAACAGGGTTGGCCCAAAGTAGGAATGCTGAGGCCCACAAGCTTGCCACAAGTCTAGGGCACCTCCTGGTGGGGGCCCATAGGAAAGGGGCAGAAGGGGCCAGGCAAGTCTGGAGGGAAAAGAGCAAAATCAAAATATGAGTCAAGATAAAGCTGCCATTGTTAACTTCCCCACGGGTCTCTCACCCTCATCTCTGTCTCTTTCAGGTGTCTCCTTCCATGTCCCCCAAGTCCCTGGCTCCAGTCCAAGGCTGAGAAGCAAGCTCGGTTTCTTCACATGTCTCTCTGCTCCGTGCGCCCCCTCCAGGTCTCCTTCTCAGTCAATCTCCTGACAGAGAAAGAAACCTGGAAAGAAACCTGGCACACAGGATAACGGAGCTCACTGCTAAATCAGTCAGCTTCCTCAAGTGAAGCTTGATAGAGAGGGTAACGATCCAGAGAAAGCCCTGGAACAACCCAGTTCATTTGCACGGCAGGGAAGGCAGGCTGGTGTAGGGAGCGGAAAGGCTAGACTAGGGCAAGGTTGAAAGATTCCTCAGTGACAATGAGCCCCAAGAAGACCATGACTACAAAGATTATTACTCTGAGTTACTAAGGGGAATAATGTCACTCCACCCAGTGCTTGTCTTTACCTCCTCCTGCATTGTGAGGAGAGGGTGGGGCAGGATTAGTCTTCCTTTGTTAAATTGAAAGAAGGCCTTGAGGACAATGGACATTTTCCTCTGCTGGGGAGGCCCCAGGCAGTGTTTGGAGCTGCAGAGCAGCGGCTGAGTAAGGGGCCCTCCCGTGCTTTCTCTCCCTGTACATCCCGGGGCTCACATCATACTTGGAACCAATGCAATTCACCTGAGTCATTTTCCTGCGTGCCTCTGATGGGGAGTGATGGGGGAGGGGAAATACAGGCAGGGTCAGAGGCAAGGTGTGGCCTCGGGTGCTACACAATCTCCCAAGATCTCACGCATGAAACAAAAAAGAAATGAACACGAGCGTGTCAAAGTGGAAGGAAGGCGCATGAATTTGGAAGGAGCATGAATCTGCTGCAATCTTGCACCTAAGCTTGCTGAGCCTCCTCCCGCATTTTTAACACAGAATGATGACAATTCCCTCCCCCAGTGGTGTTGAGGATTAATTGTGGTGCGGTACATAGACGCAGGCAGCCAGCAGCAGGGCCTCCCCATCCTTCCTTCCTGCTCCCACATCCTCCTTCCTCAGGCATCTTCTACCCGAAGCTGTCCAGATGCCCAGATGCCCTTCTCCTCCCAGTCCTTCCTGAGTAACTTTGCCAAGGTCTTCAATTAGATGGAGGCCCAAGCTGGCCTCTGTGCATGCCCTGTCCTCTAACTCCAAGCCTCCAGCCTAGCAGATGTAAGATTAGGGAGAAAAAGATTTTTAAAAACAATGGTTGTTAATTTGCATATTCCTAAACTTGATTTTGCTTTTAATGAGACTTGGTAATTTTATTTTTTTCTCAAGAGCAATGGGGAATCTCTTAGTGTTCCATGAGTTACTGCCAAAATGATGTCATTTAAACCTTTTGAAGACATAGGTCTCAATGCTACTGTAAAACACATTGACCTTGACCTCTGAAGGCATGACTTTGACCTTCCAGCATGCCCATACTGCTTAGACTAGGTTTTCTCCAGTTACTTTAAAACCATGCCTTCACCCTGCACCCTCACATTTAGAAGGAAGGTAAGAAGTCAGGCAGGAGGAAGGCAAAAGAAATAACATCAGGGCCTCCCTGGTGGCGCAAGAGGTCAAGAACCGCACTATGAAGCAATCCGCAGCCTCTACAGCACGAGTTTGATCCCCGGCCAGCCAGGGAGCAGCCCACATGACGCAGCAGACCTCTCCTGATTCACCTGCTGCTCCCCGCAGCAGTGTACTTCAGTCAGTCTGCCTGTTCTGTTCCCCACTCTGACTCTGGTGAATCCTCTCACCCCCCACATCTCTGGCCTGTATCCCAGCTCTTGTATGCATAAATAAGTAAATCTTTAAAAAAAAAAAAAAAAGAAATGACATCAAATGAGGTTCTCCTGGTCTTGTTTGGGGAAGTGAAAACCAGAAGGGCCCCTGAAGTTTTCTTCAAATGTCCAAAGGCTGCCGTGGACCATGTCTGGAGAACAGGTGTCAGTTACTGGCAGTGACCGGAGGCACATTTCTGCTGAAAGCAGGATGAACATGTGACTGTTCAGCGCTGTCTCCCTGGGAGCAGCTGGCTGTCTTGAGAGTGGAGTAGACTCAAGCAGAGGATGGACTCTGATGATGAGGAAGGAACTTCAGAGTCAACCAGGAGATTGGAATGTGTTCTTTAAAGCTTATTGACTTTGTAATTGCAGAATGTTTAGAGCTCTGGTAGGTGGAAAAAGAGAGAAATGAGGTGTTTTCTGGAAAGGGGTAGGGATGGGGTGCTTAAGACAAGCCCTGCAGGATGAGAGTTTAAGTAACTGAGAAGGACAAATTGGATCATTCTCAGCTGGGATGCAGCAAACTACAAGTCCCCTTTCTCTGGATAGCTCTATCTCCCACCCCAACCTCTTGATCATCTTCCCAAGAAGGGCAGAGACGAATTTAGACCAAAGTGTCATTATTCTCCTACCTTCCTCCCTAGGCGCCTAGACTGAGTTGAATGAGTAGCAGCTTAACTCCACCAATTCAGAGTAACTTGAGGTAAGCCTTAGTCTCTTCATCCATAAAATGGGTGTTTTCACACAGATGTGTGCTTCACAGAGGTGGTGCAAGGATTAAATATCATAGTGTGTGGGCGCAGCAGACCTCTCCTGTCTCGCCTACTGCTCCCCTCAGGAGTGTATTTCAGTACATCTGCCTGTTCTGCTCCCCACTCTCTCTGGCGAATCCCCTCACCCTTCCCCCACCTCTGGTGTACACCCCAGTTTTTGTATCCATAAATAAAGAAATCTTTTTTAAAAAAGTGTCACAGGGTGTACACGGCTGAGCTCGCAAAGGGCCAGCTGTCAAAACCCATGAGTTGCCTTCTCCTGTCTGGCCCTTGCTGCTGATTCTGGCCCATGATGGCACCATCACAGAGGTGCCCTGAGCACGTGGCTCACCTACTTGCTACCTCAGTTCCTCAGGCGCGGACCATCATCCATCACTGAGGTGAGCAGCAGGATGGAGGAGAATGGAGAGGGCGGGAGGAAGAAGTCACACTGAGAAAAATGGTCAGCATTTATTAGAAGAAAATGCTTGGAGGATTTAAAAGGAATTAGTGTACCCTGTCTCATACCAGATGCCACAGTGATCTATCTTTAGAAATTTCTAAATGAGGGAAGGTTCCAAGGATATGAACATCTCTGGGCTCCAGGGTTGTCTCTATAAATACCTTCCCTGCGGCCTCAGCAGCTCTCTCCTCCCATCCTGAAACAGCCCCTCCTCCCAGCAGCCTTGGAAGCACACAGCTCAGTCTTAAGAGTGGGGACACCCAGGAGGGTCCCCCGGTGTTTACACCCCATTGTATCCCCAAATGCAGAGTAGTTAACAAGTTTACTGGGGAACCTGGGAGCAGGGAGGAAAAGGCAAAAATAGGGGTAAAAATCACTGCCCCTTGATTGGGGGAGAGAAGGTAGGAGTGTGGGAGCAGGGAGAGTAGAGGGCAAAGTCGTGGGGGTAAAATGGATATTCATTCTTGCCTATTTTCTGAGTTCCTCCTCTGTCAGGCAGTT
>NW_023602987.1:0-9209 GCF_014898055.3 Talpa occidentalis
GGAAGCCAGGGGACAGTGAGGACCCAAAGCAAGGTGCCTTTATTGGGAGTCATGGTGTAGTATTATTGGTGTGTTGGAATGTCACTAGGTCACAGTTGGGAGGGCAGGGTGCAACTTTGTCGCACTGAGGCATCTGATTGCTGGACAGATTCACAGACTATGAGGATGTTGAAGAATCAGGAAGGTATAAAGTTATAGCAATTCGCAGTGCATATCTCAACACTTCAACTAACTGACCATTAGTTCTTTATTATAGTAGGGAATTTTTTTGTTTTTAAAGATTTATTTATTTATACATACATACATACATACATACATACATACATACATACATACATACATACAAGCACTGGGCACAGTCAGAAGTGCGGGAGGGTGAGAGAATTCACCGGAGCCAGAGCGGGGAACAGAACAGGCAGAGTGACGAAATACACTGCTGAGGGGAGCAGCGGCAAGGCAGGAAAGGATTTTATTTATACAAGAACGGGGATACAGGCCAGAGGGAGGGTGGAAGGGTGAAAGGATTCACCAGAGACAGACGGAGGAACAGAACAGGGAGACTGATGAAATACACTGCTGAGGGGAGCAGCGAGCGCGGCAGGAGAGATCTGCGCACCTTGTGGGACCCTTGCCAGCAGCCGGGAATCAAACTGGTGCTGCAGAGGCTGCCGGCATATTTGCAGCCCAGCGCTCAACCACTGCGCCACCAGGGGAGGCCTGTATAGTAGGCAATTTTTAAGGATTAAAGATGCTAGGCTTTATCTTTCAGGGCCATTTGTCCAATGGCAAAAATAATCAATGAAAATGATCTTAAACTAGATAAAACTAAGGGATATAAAACTTAAAATCACTGATAGACCTATGTGAATGAGCAAAGGAGTGAGGTCTGGAGAATGAAAGAATTTTCCATGATCTGAGCCTGGTCCTGAAGTTCTAATTTGAATGAATGGGATACAATGGAGAAGCAGGGTTGTTGCTACAAAACTTTGCTGCTGCTTTGTGGCAGGAATGGGACACAGCAGTGATGGAGCAGGTTTGCAAGGTAAGACTCTGCTACTTGAGCAGAAGCTCTTGTGTCGTTTATTGAAAGCATCCAGGTCAGTAAAAGCTGATCAGGTGACAATGGTATGAGGAAATAGGCCCAGGGGCAAGGGGTAGTGTTTTATGAGGAACAGAGACGGGGACATCGGATATCGTGACCATATGTCAAGAGACATTTGCATCTGCAAAGTATTTGATGTTATCACAGGCAGAGTTATCTCAAGACTACCATGGAGTTAGTCACATAATCAGGTCAGTGGTGGTCTAGGCGTTCTTGGGCCTGCCCCATGTTATGGGCTATTCTCTGTTGGTAGTCAAGAAATGCTCTGCTGTGATTCGCAGATAGCAAATAGGTCACAGTCATAGCAAATAGGCCAGATCATAGCCAGCTCATAGGAACCCATCTAGGGTGAGGAGGACATTCTGTGGGCGTGAGAGGATGCTGAGCCATATGGAATATGGAATATCATATGGAATATAATATGGAATATCATATGGAATATCACCATCATCCTGTGATTATTATTTTATTTATTTATTTTTGTAGTTTATTTATTTTTAATTTTTTTTAAAGATTTATTTATTCATACAAGCACTGGGGCACAGGCCAGAGGTGTGGGAGGGTGAGAGAATTCATCAGATTTAAAGCAGGGAACAGAACAGGCAGACTGACTGAAATACACTGCTGAGGGGAGCAGCGGGCCAGACAGGAGAGGTCTGCCTTGCCATGTGGGAATCTCCCTGGCTGGCCAGGAATCGAACCAGCGCTGCAGAGGCTGTGGACAGCTTCACAGCGATGCGCTCAACCTGCTGTGCCCATTTATATTATCCTTATTAAAGTTAAATTTTCATATCCGTATTAGTGGGCTAATGGCAAGTAAATGTGAATATGTTTGTTGGGGCTAGATCCTAGAGAGCTTTGAAAGTCAGGGAGAAGGTTGTTAACCACAGGTGTTTCCAGGCAAAAATGATGGTCAAGCAAATTGTCTGAAAAATGAATTAGGAAGAAACCCTGAAATTTGCATGGGGAGAGAGGAAGATTTTGTAGCAAGACTGGTATAAAGTGTTGGGAATTTGAACAACAGGGAGAAATGACAATAAAAAAAAAAATGGAAAGGCTAGATATAAAAGACATGAAAAGAATCTGTTAATACTGATCAGTATGTACCTGAACGTTGTATGTGCATGTTTTATTCACTGTTTTACATGCTAGTATTCTCCTTCATTAACGCAGAAAATGAAAGATTCTTGATTTGGGTCCATGATTCATATTTTAATCTGGAGAGACTGCTTTAATCATATTTATTCATGACTTTAAAGCAGGTACAAGTCAAAAAATAAAATTATGACTTTTATTTCATGCAGAAAGTAAAGAACCTGTGGATTCAAGTGAGAATATAGGACATTTTCCACTTCTGATTTTAGAGACTGAGCATATATTTCAGAAGTTTTCTTTTCATTATACCTAATCACATTCTAATATAAGATTATTCAAAAAGTTCCATAACTGACATAGGTCATCTTGTTCTTGTTCAGCAGAGTAGTATATTGAACAAAATATAGTAGAAGGAAATTTGCTGAGTTTTGAGTGGCAGAACTATGAAGTTCTTTTCAAAGTTGTAAATTGCAATTTGGCCTAAAATATCAAAGTTTTCTTTAGGTTAGATCCCACTTGTGACTTAAATATAAATAATAAGAATCCTTAAGGAAATGTTTGAACCTTTTTATTCCCATCAAAAGAAGGGAATTCATTATAAAAGTTGAGGCAGGAAAATCCAACCTATAATAACCAATAATAATAAGTAAACATTTTAAAAGTGGGCTATAGATACATCCAATAAATGGTCACATAGCTCCGTAAAAGGACAGATACGAGGATGTTCATCATAGTACTGTTTGACTACAGAGTTGATTTCAAACTGGGTGTCCCTTACAGGAGAAATGGATGGGAATGGATATGTGTGACCATCTTGGCCTATTATGCAGCAGTTAGCAAGCAGGAGTGGACTAGATGTAGATGTAGAAATATGGGCCACTAATTGAAAATACAGTGCTGAGATAGTGAAAAAGAAGCAGATAAAATACATTATGCAAAATAAAATGTAAAAATCAACTAACAGTATGTATTTTATAACAGCACAAAAAATGAGTTCACTTTTTAAACATGATTGCTGTGGGATGGTGTGGGAGTGGGAATGGAGAAAGGTGTAAAGAAATAAGAGATGAGACCAAAGATTACAATATTTCCTGTGAACTACCGAGTTTGATACCCTGACATTCTGCTCTTTAGGTCTCATAAAATCTGTCCCCTTCCCTGACCTCTGTCCTTTTCTCCCTTCTGCCAAACACTCAGAAATCAAAGCCTGTGTTTATAGGATATGCTTTGTTCTTAAATTTACCTTGAGATGAATTCATTTTGATGCTTTTTAAAAATGATTTATTTATTTATGCATACAAGAACTGGGATATAGGCTAGAGGTAGGGGGATTTGTGTGAGAGGATTCACCAGAGTCAGATTGGGGAACAAAACAGGCAGATTGACTGAAAATACACTGCTGAGGGGAGCAATGGGCGAGTCAGGAGCGGTCTTCTGGGCCATGTGGGTCATCTCCCTGGCCGGGGATCGAATTTGTGCTGCAGTGGCTGCGGATAGCTTCATAGGTTGTGTCTTAATCCCAGGGAGGCCCTTGATGCTTGTTTTTATTTAAGCATCTGTGTTAACATTTCTTCAGAGTAAAGTTCACCTTTTCTTTATATGTTGAATGTTTTTAAGAAATTAATCTGAAGTATCCATTTTCCTGAAGCAAACAGTCTTGGAACAAAACCTGCCTTCTGTGTTTTTGGTTGTTTTTGTTTTGCCGAGACTGTTCCCCATCTCAGAATCTTGCTCAAGGCCTTCTCTCTCAGAGAGTAATTCCTCTTAAAGAGATTTTTTGTTTGGACTTTCTCCATCTCATGATGAGGTTGTACCTAATCCAATGTTCTTTTCAATAAAATACCTCAAACAGAAAAAGCAAAGCTTTGCCAGTAGAAAGTTTAACAACTCATGCTTTTTAGAATAACTTGTGTTTATCACTGTTAACAGACTTCTTTAGAATTATTTTAATGTTGAGCTTCTGGTTTATCCCTATTCTTCAAAATTTCCAAAGTTAATCTTAGTACAGCTATCTCATTATGTTACCAGCAATAGTCCTAGTTAAAATGCACCCTACCCTGTCCTCGGTAATAGAAAACCCCTCAGTTATGATATATATTGTCTCATGTGTGATATTTACTTGATTTTCATGGAACAAGAAGTAGTTTCCTTTTATTAGTCTGTGAATTAAAATAATACAGCTTTAAACAATTAAAATAAAAATGATTATCTTTAAAATACCTGATGGACTCTTGATTTTCTTGGAGTTTATTTGATAGATCCAATGTAGGTAATATTTGGTTTGATATGTATTTCTCCAGAACACTTTTAGTAATAGATGCTTTGTTTAAATTTATAGGTTTTGGTAATTTTCATGTTAATTTTTAGCCATTGACAATATAACTGAGCATATTTGCTATTTTGTAAAGTATCCACATTTATATTTAGATGTAAAGACTCAGAATTAACTTTGAGAGAATATAGTATGAGGCAGAGTAGTTATAATATTAAGCAGTAGATTTATGTTCATAAATAGAGAATAGTATTTAGTTATTGAGTTTATTCCATGTTTTTGCCACTTTAAAAGAATAGTTGTCAGCAAGAAATTTTTCTGACCAGAACTGTGCTATTAATCACACTAATCAGGGAGGTATATAACAAAACATTGGGAGAAAACAGAATTGGAAAATATGCCTAGATATCAGGTAGAAAATTGAAAAATAGTCAATGCTTTTATTTTGAATTGTGTGAACTCACTTACTTAGTTGAAGTAAACTTACTTGAAGTAAACTTACTTCAACTTACTTAGTTGAAGTAGACTTCTTAGACAACTTTTGTTTAGTGTATTTTCATTCAAATGTGTTAAAGGACTATTGTTTCCTATTTTTGTTGGTGTACAGATATAAGACTCAATAAATAGCTGGAATCAGAATTTTCCAATCTCATATATTATTAAATTCTCACAAGAATATTTCCCCTTAATCACATTGTGAGCATTTAAAGATGAATTGTATTTTGAAAATATTTTAAAGCTAGAACCAATAGAATATCTGGATGGATTAGATACAGAGTAGAGAAGAATGGAGTCAAAGATAATTACAGAGCTTTAACTTGAACAACTGGAAGGTCAACTATAATGGGAAAGCAGGCAGGTAGAGCATATTTACAGAGGAAAATATGCCTTCAGTTTTAGAAATATTCAGTTTGAAATACTTGCTATATCTCCAAGTGGAAAGTAGTCAGTTTGAACAGTCAGTTGGATATGAGTCTTGAAGCTGGAAGAGTGGTTTAGATTTGAGATATAAATTTGGGACAAATTTGGATGATAAAACTATAAAATTGGATGTGAGTCCAAGGAAAGGATAATAGAGAGAGAAGAGATTAAAGGCCAACTTCTCCTAAATCATGACTTCAGGAACAATAGGGGTGACTGGGAATGTATGTGTAATTAGTATGGTAGGAGGAAATTGAGGCCAGTGTGGTATGCTGAAGGCAAGGATATATTCAACTCTTCATTGAAGATTGAAAGAAGTAGTTATAATAGAACTAGCTCTTCACTGTCTATAAAATTGTCTTGGAAGATGTTCTCTTTTATATTACTTAATAAATTTTGCTTATAAACCATCAGACATTACATTGAGAGTGGTACCTGGTTAAATCTTGTATCTTTTAAAGGATTATAAAATTTCCCCTTAAAAAATAACAAGAATCCCACTTTACTACTTATTTATATTGTACTTTGTTCCATAATTATTTTTAAAGATAGAATTTGAGTCACATTTCAGATATACTTGAAGTAGGAGGGTAGAATTAATACGATAAAAATGTAAAAGCAAGTGAAAGAATGGGGGCAAGTGCATAAAAAAAAGTCATTTTCATTTGTAAGGGACAATTCAAAACTTTGACTTTCCAGTAGCTAGAATAAACAAGGAAACATAAACAATTGAATGAATCGTTATGCCTGTAAGATAAAAATAAGAATTATTCTGGTACTAAAATTATGCTGAATTTTTTTCATGGGTATTCATAAAAGGACTTCGCATGTCTTAACAGACTGTGTAATCAATATTATCCTTATGATATCCATCAGTACTTTTCATTGCCCTGTATCTCACTATTTCTCTCCTTTTTTTTTTTTTTTAAGATTTATTTATTTATACAAGCACTGGGTACAGTCAGAAGCGCAGGACAGTGAGAGAATTCACCAGAGCCAGAGCGGGGAGCAGAGCAGGCAGAAGGACCGAAGTACACTGCTGAGGGGAGCAGCGGGCGGCAGGAGAGGTCTGTGGAACCATGTGGGACCCTTACCTGGTGGCCAGGGATCGAACTGGCGCTGCAGAGGCCGCGGGCAGCTTTGCAACCTAGCGCTCAACCACTGCGCCACTGGGAGGCCCTATTTCTCTCCTTTTGAGATCATAATATCATAGAGAAATTTTCTCAACTCATTCTGTGAGGAAGCAAATTAGTTTATTATTTTTGGATTGATCCAAGGATAACATTGAATGTGTGAATTATAGTCTCAATCTCACAAGTCTGTTCCCTCTTGATTTAATTTATGTGTGTCTAAAAATTGTATATGTCTAGCTGTGTATCTATGATATTTGGAAATGTTTTAAATGTTTAATATAGGGAGCTCTTTTGATTTTTGTTTACCTTTCCTTTTAGAGGAAAGTACATATTCCTTCCAGACTTGATGAAACATATTTCACTCCTTATGCTAGATTTTCCCACTGTTTGCTGAACAAAGTAGTAACAATTCTTGTGCCATACTGAAGGAAGGAGATTATTTTCTGTTAACCACTTAGCTATTAAATTATATTCTAGGGCCTCCCTGGTGGCACAGCGGTTGAGCGCTGGGTTGTGAAGCTGCCCCCAGCCTCTGCAGCGCCGGTTCGATCCCCAGCTGCTTCCCGGTCACCAGAGGAGGGTCCCATATGGCGCGCAGACCTCTCCTGCCGCCTGCTGCTCCCCTAAGCAGTGTGTTTCGTCAGTCTGTCTGTTCTGCTCCCGGCTCTGGTGAATTCTTTCGCCCTCCCGCGCTTCTGACTGTACCCAGTGCTTGTATAAATAAATAAAATAAATCTTTAATAAACAAATAAATAAATAAATATTTTAAAAAATAAATAAATTATATTCTAACATTCAGTATTGTTTTAAAAGTGAGCCTACTATTATATGAATGCACTTGAATTTAATATTATACTGGTCCTGCTACTAGAGTGGAGAAAGTAAGAATTCCAAAAGGAATTTTCTGTAACTTGTCTTTTTTTTTCTGAGGATATAATAAGCCCACTGAGTTTTAAAAAGCAACGTGTCAAATATTCTACTATTATTTTCCACCTGTTCTTAGTTATAGAGTGATTTGTACTGAGAAGACTTTTGAAGTAGGAGAAATATATGGAAAAGCATTAAGTTTAATTATTACAACTATGTGAGGTTTATTACATTTCAAGAAAACATAAAATGTCAGGTGATCACAGGAAAGTAAGGATTTGTTATTTTAATTGTTGTGCAAGTGTTAATAGAATTATGATACAACTATTGCAAAATGCACTTGCTAGTAGTAGTAATTCAAGTCAATGCACAAGTAGATAAAATTTAGTAATAGTGTGTATTCTCTTTTATCTCTCAATACACACTAAAGTATATACCTCATATGTTCTTCACAAGGTGGAAGAATCATTTTTATGGAAGTGGTATATAACTCTTGATATGGACAGTTATGTAGAATAAAAATTTTCATTAATAACATGTTCAATGAAATGTGCATCATAGAAGTCAAATTTTCTAAAAAGACATAAAACATGTGATACAAATGAATATTTCACCAACAGTCATGATGCAATGTTGAAAGAAATCATTGGATTCTACTTATATGCTAATCACTTAGTATTTCATGTGTCCGAAACAGTTATACAAACAATAAAATTCATATACTTGAAATGATAAAGTTAATCCAGGAAACAAGAAAGTAAATGTAGATTTCCATTTAGGTATTTGTGAAAAATGTGAATGTGCTCTTAGTTCATTGATTTGATATAATCATTCATTTGCTGACATATGATATACCTTTAGATAATGAAGAGCATTTCATTAGGATTTGATTAAACAATATTTTATTACCTGTTCTTCCTTTTTACTTCATCAATTCTGCATTTTCTACTTATTCCCTTATTTTCACTCTGGATTTCCTTGGTGGAGCACTTTATTTCACTCTTATGTAGCTCTAGTTGTTCTGTACACAGTTCAGTGAGTCAAGTTGATCAAGTATTAAGATTGGAAAATATTGTTTGTGACTTAAAAAGTACTTTTTATGTGAGAATATTCTTGTAGACATTGTAAAACATCAGATTATAGAAGTATAATTTCATGTGACTTCTATCAATACAACTAGACTCAACTTAATTTTTAAGCTACCCCCCCATATTGATTTTGTTAAATTTACAGTTAAATTCTCCTATTTAGTTTTTTCAAGTAAATTTTGGCTATGTTTCATATCTTCTCCTTCTGTACTTTAGAAATTACTTTTTTGAACATAATGATATTTAATCTTCAATTATATTATTATATGAAATCTGTGCACTTGATGAGAAGTTCTCAATTTTAATTAGTTAAAACAATTCAGTTAATTGTTAGGTATCAGTACATTAACTATATTAAAGCATATTACTTAAATTTATTAATATGGATAATGGGCAAAGTCAAGCTGCCACTTCAAGGAAAAAGATAACTGGAAACTTAAAGGTTGACTTACATAAAGACAGCTGAAATATCTGCAAAGTATGAAGATCAGGACAAAACAAATGTGACTGAAGGAGAATTTGAGCAATATTTTACAATGTGTTCAAAGCAAACTGTAGACATCCACAACTAGTCAAACAAGGAAGTGAGAGAATCAGACCACTGTTTACAGTCAGTTCTGGGTTCAGCAATAAAAAGAAGATAGATTTTATAGACTGATTTTTTTTATATGTCTGTATTAAAAGCTGCGAGAAGAGACTATTACTACCGATTGTCCCTGAAAATGTTAAGA
>NW_023602989.1:0-9202 GCF_014898055.3 Talpa occidentalis
AGTTCAGCTCTGGCCCAGTCTCTGGGGCCTGGGCAGAGGGTAGAGGGCAGACCAGCAAAGGGATCTGAAGCAGCCATCATGCCCTTTTCTCTCTGTGTCTCCTGCTGGGGTTGGCTTGCTGGAAAGCCTGCTGGTAAAACCTCTTGTTCCAGATGCTGCCAGAGGTGACAGGAGACACAATGACACTGAGGCCAATCAGGCTTCTGGGCAGAGGATGCTTGTGTCCTGCCCTGGGATGACCGGTGTGTTGCTTGGCAACTGGGACAGAGAAGACAATGAGGCATGGGTCTGACCCCCAATGTAGGAGACATCCCTGGGTCAACTGGCCCTATGTTTCTTGAGGCCTGGGCTATCTTGAAAGGGGAGATGAGGGCAGGCAGCCCTGGCCTGAACCTCTAGATGCCACCTCAGCCTTCTGTTAACTGTCCCATGAGACAAAGTCTTTCTAGGCTTCTG
This sequence comes from Talpa occidentalis, assembly GCF_014898055.3. Taxonomy (NCBI): domain Eukaryota; kingdom Metazoa; phylum Chordata; class Mammalia; order Eulipotyphla; family Talpidae; genus Talpa; species Talpa occidentalis. The sequence continues at coordinate 457 of NW_023602989.1, forward strand.
GGCCTTGCAGCACTGCTATAAATATTGGAAACTATTGCTTGCTTCCCCCACCCCCCCTCTCGCCCTTAATCACCCACCATTCCTTTCACCATCTGGGAGCCCAACCAGGGATTCATGGCTATGGGGAGCAGGAATGGACAGCTGAGTCCCTAAGATGCATCTGTGCATCTCCCTGCCTCAAGGAAATCTTCCTCCCCTTCTACAGTGGGTATTTCACAAGTCACTATACCATAACCCCCGCTCTTTCACCTCTCTGTGTGACCCCACCCACCCTAGGGTCCAAAGCCTAGCTCAGTGGGGGTCCTCCACATGACCTTGAGCAAGTCATTGTGTCCCGTCTCCCAAAAGGAAAACTAGAAACTTCCTCAGGACCGACTCTCCCAACTTTGCCCTCTTAGGAGTCTCTGAAAACGTGCTCACAGGCACCTCCTAGCCTCTTCCTTTTCCTCCCATTACCTTCCTCCTCCCGCTTTCCCTCCCTTCTCCCTTCCTCTCCTGGCCCCTGGGGTAAGCCAGAACCTTCTGGAGTCTGAGTCCTTATCTCTCACATGAGAATCATGATCTCTCTCTTGGAGGGTAGTCGTGAGGGTTAAGGGAGGATGGGAAGGAGGGCCGGTGCAGAGGGAGACCACAGCTGGCTTCATCCCCACAAGCGGCCACCTGTGTGCTCATTTGGCGTCTGTTCTGTGCCTGCTTGCCCCTCCTGAGCACGCTCTGGGCCCCTGTGCCCATCTGTGCCTGGCAAGCCTGTTTTCTGCACCTGCTGCGTGGGCCTAGCTGAGGTGTGTTCAGCCTGCATGTGACGTGCAGTGTCTGGACACAGCGTGAAGGTGGTGCCGACAACCCTGGATAAACATCCTTTCTCCGCTGAAGCGCAAAGGCGATGGTCTGCCCTTGTGTAGCAGACAATGGCTACCTGTGTGTGTGAGGAGGAAAGTGGGTACTTGTAATTGCTGATTTGGGCAAGGCCCCAAACAGGCTTGGAAAAGGCCAAGCCACAGGGGGCCAGTGAAGCCGGTGCCAATGTCTGGGGGCAGTGGGTGGGCAGGAGGGTGCTGGGGGAGCAGCCCTGGGAAACTGAGTGGGGAGAAAGTGGAGGAGCCCAAATGAGCTGCTTGAGAATTGGAGTGAGGGTGGCTGGGCAGGAAATAGAGGCCGTGGGAGGCCGGTGGGGGCTGGGAGCCACCAGGCGCTGCAGCTTGGGAGGGCTCTGGCTGCCGTTCCAGGCAGAATGGACTTGCTTCCTTCCGGACCTGAGGCCCCCTGGCGAGGGAAGCACTTAAGGAGTGAAGCCAGACCGGTCCTCGAGCAGGACAAAGCTGAACGGAGCTCTGAAAACTTAACATACTTAGAACTTGCCCACTTCCACGCTGATGTCCAGGCGCTGAGCTTTCTCTGGCTATGGGAGAGTATTTTTGACACTCTGGAAGCTGGCCCTGCAGGAAGCTGCTGATGCCCTGGAGAGTTAGCGAAGGCAGCGAGGTGGGAAGGCTGCACTGGACGCACAGATCCAATTCCTTGAGCCCATCGCTCACCCTGGACCTGCCGCAGGGATAGTTCCACGGGGCGTCCGGCTCCTTGCAGCTGCGATCAGAAGGTCCAGAGCTTCCCACTCCTGCCCGATCCTTCTCTGAGTCCTTTACATGGAGGCCTGAGGACCTGCGAATTCCTCCTGCCCACACATCCCAAGGGGAAGCCTGTGGGAACACATTTGCCCCACAGGGGACAGAAACTAACAGATAAGTGCTTCCCTCTTTTGCCCCCCTGGCAGGCAGTTTGGGAACACATTTCATAACGCTCTTAAATAGGCCACTGGGGGCACCTGTCACCCAGAGGAACAGTCATGTGATAAAGCATCTGGTACTGGCTGACCCCTTTCCCGTGTCACTGTCCCCAGCCTTCATCCTTCATGCTTGTTCCTGGGGTCCTTCCCAAATAAACTCTCTGCACCCCAGCCCAAAGCCTCCCAAGCCCACTTTTAGGGGAAACCAGGCTAAGACAGGCACCCACTTCTTGGGGATTGATTGGGGTGAGAGGTGAGTGGGAACATGGCCTGTGGGAAGAAGCCCCCTCTATACTTCTCCCTAGAGAAAAATTTTGACAGCTCTAGGCTTGCCTAGTCTGCGCACAAGCCCACTATAACGATGACTCTGTATTTGCCTCACTGCCTGACCCCTTGGGCTGCACTGGGGCATGAACTTCTCCCTAAGACCCTGAGGCTGAGGAGGACTCTAGTGGCTGGCACTTGAGATAACTAGCATATTTTGCACCAGTAGCAGGGCAAGCGCATCCTGCAACCACAGGCCCTGCCTTGGGGTTTTGTTGGTGAGCCAGCCTGGTGGGGCCACTGGTCAATAACTCCCGCCGGCAGGATCTGGCCCCTCCCCTCCTCCTCCCCACTTCCTCCTCTGGCCTTTGATTAGAGGCCGTTCTGCTTGGGCTCATGCAGGTGTGAAGACCCAAGCAGACCTCACCTTGGAACCCTAGCCGTGGGCTAGCAGGCAGCCCTTCTTTCCTTTTCCAATGCCTGTAGGTCAGCAGGCCTGCTGTCATGGGGACTGGGTCCTCCTAGCCTGCAGCCAGGATCTTGGTACACTGGTGTGTTGGGTGGGAAGTTGACTTGACTTTGATCCCAACTTCCTCCAGGGATAGCCTCTGTCTCCTTCCGACCTTTGGAGTTTGAGGGATCCCACCCCTACCTCTCCCCCTGTTCAGGTTTATCATGAGCCACCAGTGACTCAGGCCTGGGGGTCTGGGAGCCTGAGCTGGACCCTGAGGGGCTCTCTATTCTTGTCTCCTCAAGAAAGAATTCAACATGGAGGCCAAAGTTAGGCAGAAAAGCAAGAAGTATATTGGCAGATAAGGAAAAGGAAAAGAAATTCTCTGAGTGGAGGGGTCCCAAATGGGTTGACCCTGGCCTCCTCATGGCAGGTGAGAATTCTACCACTGAGCCACCCAGGCACCAGCAGCTCCCCCTTTGGAGAACTTCATTTCTGGCAATAGCAAAAGAGGGCGCTACCTTGCACTCCTCTTACTTTCCCATCTATCTTTGTCCCACATGTGCCCCAACTATCCCCACCCCATCTGCTGTGCTCCTTCGGGTGTGTTGAGTGAAAGGAAAGAGAACAGGAGGAAAGAGGAAAACCTACTTAGGGGTTCTACGAACTTGGGGAACTCTGTACTAAAACCTTTGTAGAACTCGACACCCAGGTGGGAAGCCTCAAGTTAAGCGGGCTGAGTCTTACCTGCTGTTTCGAGGCTGTGAAGAATCAGATTTTGCTCCCTGTCCTCCTCACCTCCTCTCACCCTGATCTCCTGGTGATCACAGGGAGGAGTCCAGTCTTGAAGCTGACCTCAGGGGTTTGAAGACATAGTCTGTGGTGACCCCAAGTTCTCCTTTCCTTAAAGTAAGAAAGTCTGGGAGTCTGGGCTGAAAACTAGTAGGACCAAGGTCTGAATCCAGCTTTACCACTTACTGGCTGTGGGCCTCTGAGCCGCAGTCCTCAATTGTGAAATGGGGATATAATGTGACCCTCATCAAGGTTGGTGTGAGGGTGACTGGTGTGAAGCCTCAATGTAGCTCATGCCCTTTTCTCCCTGGTGGGCACTGGGATTCCAGGGACAAGTGTCTTTTTTGATATGATACTCACTGGATCCAGAAGGCTGTCACCTTGCCTGTCTCCTCCCTGCCAGGTCCTACCAAACCCACTGACCAGATAGGGAGTTTCCCAGCCCAGAGAGGGGAGTGGGCAGAAAGTTGGGGTCTGCTATTGCCCACCTCTAAAGGGGCTGACAAGAATAAGGCAGGGAGTAAGGTGCTTTTGGAACCATTAGGAGGGGCCTCCCAAGCCCTCTTGGGAAACTCGGCAAGAATGGGCCTCCCTCTGCTGTCCTTCCTTGGGTCAAGGCTAGGCCTCTTGTTCCCCTCACTTCCTGGCATGACGTGCCAATGACTAGCATGTAGGAACGCACCATCCGAACGGCAGCGCTGGCGGAAGGACGACTTGGTTTGACTGTGTCACTGCCAAGGGAGTGACTCTCCCAGAGTTTGGCCTCGATTTTCTTCTTCAATCCATCTGCTGACCAAAAGAATTTGGTCAGCAAATTTCAGTGTTTCTTTTTGCGGGAGGAAGGTAGAGCCCAGGTTTGCACATTGGGACCTGGTGCCTGTGTGAGTTTGGCACATTCTGGGGTCAGGAAGTTCCTCTGGACTTGCCACGAAGAATCTGTGATTGTCTGGTAGCTTCAGTGGGAGGGGAGGGGTCTATTTTGACTGTTCCACATCCTCCCACAACCATCTCTCCTCTCCTGCCCATCTCTCTATCCCAGGGCTGCCCAGCCTCAGTGTCTCCTCTCGCTGCCCATGTCTATAGTTCCTGGGGGACTCACCTCCCCGAGAGCCTTAGCCCATCTCTGCTGTCCCGGTTCTCTCCTGAAGGGGATAATAGGGCAAGGTTTCTAGAATGTATGTGTGGTAGGTGGTGTTTTCCCCAAAAGGCCATGATAATTTCTCATCCTATGTGTTCCTTCAGATCCTGCCACACCCCATCATGAAGTGGGGTCTAGTCCTCCTCTCTTTGAAACTCAGTGGATTTGTGACTTGCTTGTACCCAATAGGAAGCAGCTGAAGAGAGACTACATGGCGTTCAAGGCTAGGTGAGAGAAGACAGTCTAACTTGTGCCATGCTGGGTGGGACACTCTGGCTGGAACCCAGAGGCTGCCATGCTGTGAGGAAGCCCAAACACTTCTTGTGGAGATCACAAGCAGCGGCCCTGAGAAGAAAGACATATCCAGATGCACCCCTTCTCCCCCAACTTCTGCTCCAGTACCAGCCCCTGAAATTTCAGGACAGAATCCAAGCCAGAAACTCACCCCCTCTCTGCCCCCCACCCCCAGCCTTTCCCAAGCCCCTGACTCTCAGGCAACAGAGACTAGAAAATGACTTGTTTTAGCCACTGAGCTGTAGAGAAGCAGCAGGGTAGGGAAGTTTCATTTGCCACGGTGTGGAGAGCACTGACCTGCATCCCACTGACCTGCCGCTGATCGGCTCTTTTGTGACTCAGATATGCTGCTCCCCCTTCTCTGGCCCTGGGTTCTCTGAACAGTGAAGTGCTGGGATTAGCCATGCCCCAAGGCCAGCTCCCCAAGATGCTGGATGTTAATAAGCCTGGAGAATGTGCTTCTCACTGCCCACTGCCCCTCTGTGTGTACCCCTCCTCCTAAAGGTCCTACCCCCAAGTACCACCTTCCTCCTGAAGCTTGCTTTTATTTATTTATTTATTTATTATTTATTTATTTATTTATTTATTTATTTTAAATATTTATTTATTTATGCATACAAGAACTGGGCTAGGCCAGAGATGCGGGAGGGTGAGAGGATCCACCAGCAATAGAGTGGGAACAGAACAGGCAGACTGACTGAAGTATGCTGCTGAGGGGAGCAGCAGGCGAGGCAGGAGAGGTCTGTTGCACCATGTGGGTTGCTCCCTGGCTGTCTGCAGAGGCTGCGGATTGCTTCCTAATGCGGTGCTTAACCCCTTGCGCCACCAGGGAGGCCCTCGTGAAGCTTTTAGATGTGTCTCTCACAATCTTGTGCCACCAGGGAGGTCCTCGTGAAGCTTTTAGATGTATCTCTCACAAGTGCCCAGCACGCAGGCAGCACGGCCCTTTCCCGCCTCTCTCCTCGGTGGGGCTTCTGGACGGGAGTTACTAGGGCACTGGCCATTTCCTCCAAAGGGGTGGTGAGTTCCTGGGGATCATGCTGTCTTTCTCCAAGGCTTTTAGACCCAGTGCCTGAGGCATCGTGGAACCTCCTTCCTGACCCCTCAAGAGTGAGTGATGATTGTCATTATTAAGCACTCACGCTGTACAAGATGCTGTGCTGACCTCTTTATAAACATCAACTCTTTTATCTTCAAAACAACCTGTGAGGTGGGCTGAAATTTCAACCCAATTTTAAAAGCAGATGAAGAAACAAAGCACAAGGTAAATAACTTGTCCTGGTCTCAAACCTAGTGAGAGGCACAGCCAAAATTGGAAACCAAGGAATGTGCTCTTAACCACCACCTTAGGGTACATTTTATCATTCCCATTTTATAGATGAGGAAACAGAGAGTTGAAGACCTTAAGCAAGCCTCCTAGTCACGTAGCTGGTAAGGGGTGGAGCTGGGATTTTGATTTGGTTCTGTCTGCGAAGGGCTGCGCCCCTAACCACTGGGTCCCTTGTGCCATAGTAGGGACTGTCATGCCTCAGGCTACCCAAGTGAGCAAGGTCACTCCTGCTGAGAGGGCACTTTGGGGGTGTGGAGATCGGATCCCTGACTTGATGGTGACAGTGCAAATAGGGGTCCCAAGAACCCTGAACATGAGCAGCCCTTCTGTTCAGCACTGGGCGAAATTCTTTTCACAGGAAGGACAAACTGCCAAACACAGGCATCCTCTCAATCCTCTCCCTTTTGCCAGATGTCACAACTCTTATCTCACTGGGTGTGCATCCCCTCTGGGCCATGTGAGGACATGGTGATTCAATTGGGGTCTCCAGCGAGACCAGCAGGGCTGGGGCATGCTAGGGGCTGCACGTCACTTCCCCTTTTGCCAACTTGTAGCCACGCTGTCATTGCACTCCCTGCAGTAGTCTAGCATGGGGGCTTTCCCAACATTGCATTTCCGTGGCGTAGAGAGACGTCTTTGGGGCCCAAGGCCTGCCCACAGCCGTGAGTGAGCCACCGTTGTGGTCAGCAAGCTTCCTCAGAGCCAGCTCATGATGTTGAAACTCCGGTTGGGGTGGAGTTGCTGGCGTGTTCCCTGTGTGCCCTGGATGGACGGCAGCGGGGCTTCCTGGCCAGCTGGGCGCTGACGAATGTGTTGGGACCACAGTGGGAGCACTCAGTCAAGGGTTGGCCCCTGTGAGAAGATTTTCTTGGTCTCCTGCTTCTCCTATGTCAAAAAACCAAAATCCTTTCCCTTCCCTTTTTTAGGCAGAATCAGAACAGCGAAAAGTGAATTACTGAATGAACCAGGAGAATTGTATGAGAATGTTCAGAGTAGCTCTGTTGATCATAACAAAAGCCTGGAACCTGCCCAAAGGCCCATTAGCAGTAGCCAGACCAGTGGGCCATGGCTGTGCAGTCACATGGTGAAATACTACACAGCTGGCAAAAAGATTGGCTTACTCCAACAGGTACCAACACGCATGCATCTCGGCAACAAAATATTGATTTGAAAAAGTCTCAAGAGATAATGTACCACATGATACTATTTTTATAATTTTAAAACCCATTAAGGTGTATTTATTTTTTCTTTTTAAAATTTCTTTTCTTTTTGTTGCTTTTTTGGTGTTTTCTTTCTTTTTTTAAAGATTTATTTTATTTATTTATGCATAGAAAAGGTGTGTAGGTCAGAGCTGGGGGTTGAGAGGATTCACCAGAGACAGAGTAAGGAGCAGAACAGGCAGACTGATGGAAGTACACTGCTGAGGGGAGCAGTGAGCGAGAGAGGAGAGGTCTGCTGCACCATGTGGATCACCTCCCTGGCTGGGGATCGAACTCATGCTGCAGTGGCTGGCAATAGCTTGATAGCGTGGAGAATTTAACCCCTGTGCCATCAGGGAGGGCTTTGGTTTGTTTTCTTTTCTTTCCTTTTTGTTTTAAATTTTTCTTTAAAAATTAATTTTGTGGGATCCACGTGAATACAACCAAACTGAATAAACATTAAATAAGGGGTTTCATATGATCATTACTGCAGTTGGAGGAGTCGAGGGGCATGTTTGAAGTGATTGTCAAGAATTAGCTATTGTTCTGAGTGGTGGGTTTAAAGATGTTCATTGTATTATTAAAACAAATTCACTAACCAATCTAAGTCAAAATGGACTGTGCATGGGCCATTAATGAGTGTCATGGGCCAGTGATTTGCTAAACCTAAGACCTAAACAGAAGAACAAAAGAAAGCAAACAAAAGGCATGAACTGCAAAGGCTCTCATGCACCCCACACCCCTCCAACCCCGCTCCCAAAGGAGATGGCAAAATGCCTTTGTGGTGAAGAACAAGTGTTTGGCAATACGGGGACCTGTGGATCCCAGTTGTGGGGCCCCGGGAAAGGCCCCTTTATTCATTTTTCTGTTGCTGTGTAACAAATTACTACAAACTTAGCAGGTTAAAATCATGCACATTTGTCATCTCAGCTTCTGTAGCTTAGACATCTGGGCACAGTATAACCCTGCCCTCTGTTCAGTGTCTCACAGGCTGAAATCAAGGTATCAGTCACGGCTGTGAGCTCATCTGAGGCAGTCCTCTGCCAAGTTCCTGTGGTTGTGGGACTGAGGGCCTCAACTCCAAGGCCACTGCTATTCCCTCCATGTGATCTCCTCTATCACATGGCACTTTGTTTCTTCAAGGTCAATGGCAAAGGGCCTCTGCTGTCCGGAGTCTCTCTGTCCTGCACCTGTGTCATCTAAACCCTCATCTAAAAGGTACACCTGATTAGGTCAAGTCCACCCTGAAAACTCCCTCATAATTAAGTCAATCCTTTACTTTTCACCATACAATGTGATCTAATCAGGGGAATGAAATCTTGTATTCATGGAACCTGCCCATACTCAAAGAGGGTGCTTTTATAGGGTGCTTAAGCTAGGGTTGGGAATCTTGGGCACCAACTTATAATAATTTCTACTATAGCACCTTTCTAAACCTTGGATTTTTGTCCCATGAAGTAAGGAGGATAATTTTTTAAAAAAGATTTATTTAGGG